>NC_091757.1:24273391-24375891 GCF_043380555.1 Nothobranchius furzeri
GATGGACACATGACACAGTTTAACCTTTAATGCTTACATAAGATCTTTGTTTTAGTCACTCTTTGACATTTATTTATTGATAATTGTGTTATTGTTAATTCTTATTTCTTGTCATTCCTTAATAACAAAATTGCAAATGCTGATATTATAAAGCAAGTGGAAATGAGCAGTTTTATGGAAAATGTCTCATTTTTAAAAGTTATTGTTCCACTACTATTCTTGAATTATCTTAATTCTATTCTTATTACTTGAGTCCACAAAACAGAACAACATATCTTCTTACGTTCGTAATCCTGTTTGTCTCATGCTTCAGCAGTTCGCTGTAGTCAGTGTTATTAACTGAAAAATATTAAATAATTACTTGTCTTCACAATCACATTTTCTTTATTATTGGTCTCTCCACTTGTGCTTCCATTTCTGATGCATGTTCGTGTTGATACAGCAACGTATTGTACAAAAAATCCCAAATAAAACTAATAATGTAAAAAGTTTATAGCCTGTTTCAAACTGGGGGGAATATTTTTAAAACGTAGAATCAAACAAACTGAAAGAAACCCGTCTACAGCTCGTCCTCCTGCTCACAACCCCCGACACGCCTGAAGCAAATAAACTTTCAGACAACTGTAACAACATACCTGTTCTTACTGAGCTATAACCTGCAGCTAATGGGCTTCCATCATGTCCATTTACTGCGTAGCTGATACTGTATCGATAAGCTAATTTCAGCTATTTTGCGGGTTTGTTTTTTCCTCATTTCAAAGACTGAAGGACGCGACTCAGCATCCGTTACATTTACCTGCACACAGTTAGCTCATTAAAGGTTATCTAGCTAAAACTGGGGACATAAAATATCGCCGTTGGCTTATTTTGGTACGAAGCGGTTCGCTAACGCTTCACAATGCAACAAAATGATGACATTTCATCAACTTACCGGAGAAAATCCTTCCGAAACACCCAAAATGAACTGCGGTCAATGCAGCAGTTTGGAACTATTCAAAGCTACATGAACCACGTGACTTCCCCATTCCATAGGGGTGTATAGAGCTCCGGGAGTTGACGTCACTTTTCCCGGCATGCAGCAGTTCAAATCGAAACGGCGCCATTTGGCAGGCAGAAACCGGCAGCTGGACTATTTGTTATTGTCAGAAAACTCAATCAAACAGGAAATACGGTAGATTCCTGTTGTGTCCCAAGATGCAGAACAGACGCGGACGACATAAGGAATGAGCCATCTACAGGATTCCCCAAGATCCGGAGCGCCGCAAACGTTGGATCATTGTAATAAAACGCGCTAGTGACCGGGCTGAAATGAAGCTGTGGGATCCCGAGAGTAAAGGTTTTCACTTATGCAGCGACCGCTTCATATCAGGTACTTAAACCAACGTTTCCTCAACTGTGTATGGTATTTATTTTAAATGCTTTTATTACGATTCTTAGTGGGCTTCCTAAACTTATTTTGGCGTGGCTTTTTCTGTCTTATTACTCATAGCAACAAGTAAACGTCACGTAAAACGTTGCCTCGTGAGTTCTGCGTGCTGCCGTTTACGTGTTTTATGATCACAGCAATTAACCGGTTAAGCTGTATTTAATTTTTAAGCAGTGGTTGATCAGTTGTCAGATCACACATAAAAAGCACTTTGGATTGCTATTATCTGTCTCACCGAGACAGATCTCAGACAGATCCTGAGACGCTCCTGCCTGACATTTTTATTTTATTCACGGAAACAAATCAGACTAGTGATTTCTCTTGGCGTTCAGTTTATACATTCAAACAGCACAGCACTCTATTTAAACTACTTACGTGTAAATCTGTTATTTGCCCATCCATCCATCCATTTTCATCCGCTTACCCGGAGTCGGGTTGCGGGGGCAGTAGTCGAGAGGCCCTGACTTCCCTCTCCCCAGCCGCCGGAGCCAGCTCCTCCGGGTAAATCCCAAGGGGTTCCCCGGCCAGGTCCGGTAAGAAGTCCGCTCCGACAGCTTCTGGCGTTTTTAAAAAGTATCCCAGGGGCACGGTACGGGTCGGAGATGTTTAGTCTATTTAATTTCTGACTATATAAAACGATTTCTTTGGTTTTAAAGTGTGAAGTAAACTACAACGAAGTAAAATCCAAGCAGATCCCGTTCACGTTCATGGTTACATCCGTGTTTGTTTACCTTTTTTTTCCTGCCAAAATGGCATCTACTAACTGAGAGTCACGTGGGGTCCGGAGCTCTATAGGAGTGTCGTAACTTTCTACAGCTCTGACAGAACCCTGCCCTCCTCTCCCAATGATTCGACAGGAATTTGAGAAACGTGATTGGTAGCCAAGACTGGTGCTCTCATTGGTTCCACCCAAGTTCCTCCCACTGACGCTAGAATCGAGAAACAAAAAGATCTGTAACACTGTAGATTTGAGGTTTGTAACTGTAGAATGAAATGTGTGTTTTGAGAGTTTTGATTTCAAACTTGTACGTAGAGTTTTTCAATTTGGAAGTCTGCTAGTTACAAAACGAAAGTTTCATGTTTCTGAATGAATGTTTGATGTTACAAAATGAGTAAATGTACAAAATAAAAGTTTGATTTTACAAAATAAAAAATACATGTACAAAATACAACGTTCCTGTTACAAAACAAGAAATACAAGTACGAATTGAGAATTACAAGTTAGAAAACTAAAGTTACATGTTACAAATCCAAAGTTACATGTGATGAAACGTGTTTGAAGTTATAAAACTTGGTACAAGTTACGCTGAATATTGTCCCAATCCTAGTTCCATACGATCGCCCCCTCCATGAGGCCACCATAGCCCAGCAGAACATTGTAGCTTCTTCTGGGGAGAAAAACACTTAGAGAGAAAATCAAGTTAACAGCTGAAATAGCAGGAAATAATACAGTTAAAGAGCAGACTGTAGAAGAAAGCAGTAGAGTGTGAAAAGTGGTCAGTGTGTCCTCCAGCAGTCTAAGTCTATAGCAGCATAACTACAGAGATAACTCTGGATAATCTATCCTATTTAGATGGAGGCATGTTGGAGGCAGGGCAAGGGAGAGCCGTCTTTACCGACTGTACACTCCACCTCCCTCTACTCCCCCACTTGTCCAGATTTAGGCTAACATCAGATTTTAACCATAGGCCCTATCAAATAAAAATGTTTTAAGCCTAGTCTTAAAAGTAGACAAAGTGTCTGCCTCACGGACTAAAGCTGGGAGCTGGTTCCACAGGAGAGGAGCCTGATAACTAAAAGATCTGCCCCCCATCCTAATTTTAGATATTCTGGGAACCACCAGTAGACCTGCAGTCTGAGAGCGAAGTGCTCGGTTTGGAACATATGGAACAATCAGATCACTGATGTATGATGGACCTTGATTATTAAGAGCTTTATATGTGAGAAGAAGGATCTTAAAATCTATTGTGATTATGATTTATTATCGTGTGATTGTTCAGTTAAACAATGTTGATTTTATATTTCATCATCACGTTGATTCAGTGATAGCTTGCTCCTGATGTATTGTTGTGTGTCCCATTTTTTTCTGCTCTTCTCTTTCTGCAGGTCTAGAAGCAGACTCTTGTTCATTATTGTTTATTTTTGTGGACCCCCCCCCCCTCTTCCCACCATTTGTCTTTTCCTTTCTCTTTCACCTCTGTCTCCGTGTCTGGTCGGAATTACAAAGCATTCAAAAACAACAACAATACAGTTTTAAGTATCAGGCGTGACATTAAAGCAGACGCTTTGATGCTCCACCTGAGAGTAAATCTGTAAGGCTTGTTACCAGCATTCAGACAAAAAAAAGGAATGTCGAGGTCCAGCTTTACCTTTTCTGGAACCGCAGCCGGTAGGAAAAGCAGCGGTTGCTGACCAGACCAGTCTGTGAGATACTTCCGGGTCACGACAATTTTGTTGGCGTCTGGTGAGACCCAAACCTGGGTCGTAATGGTTCAGCTTTTATTCTGAAAGGAACTGTCACAGCAGTTGGAACAGACACAGATTTTATCCAGCTTGTCGTTGTTCTTTTGGTTGAAGAGGAAAGTTACGGATTGGCCGCTCCGACAACTTCTCTAGAACGCTTTGAACTGGCGTTAGAGATGACGTGGGCACAGTTTTATACTTCGGATGTTTTGGTTTATGGTCAAATGAAAAGTTGACATGTTTTACCAAACACCATCAAAACCACGCCTCCGTCAGATCTGGCAGATTCTGATTGGATCAGTGAAACAATGTGTCATGTCTTTTTAACGCTACGTGAGATCAGTCGTAGTGGAACATTTAAAGTCATACTACCTTTATATTCTACAGGATTATAATGAAGTAATTAATATTTTGATTTCACAGATCTGTCACATCTTATTATTGACAAACTGGTTGA
The DNA here is from genome assembly GCF_043380555.1 of Nothobranchius furzeri. NCBI lineage: Eukaryota > Metazoa > Chordata > Actinopteri > Cyprinodontiformes > Nothobranchiidae > Nothobranchius > Nothobranchius furzeri. The sequence continues at coordinate 24,277,738 of NC_091757.1, forward strand.
GAAATGAGGGCCCTTGTCTTTCTGTGTTCACACCAACAACAGACTCCCTTAGGACAGCGTAGATGTGTTTGCTGCTTCTTTTCTCTGATGTGTGATTTTACAGGATTTTAAACTTGCTTTGCTCAAAGACTAGAAAAAAACATCTGAAATGAATTCAGATGTTCTTCAACTATTTTTGAGTTCAACTAAATAATTTGCTTTTTGATTCTGTTCCTTGCTGTAGATCAGCTTTCAGGTGTAATGATGTCACCAGGGAGCAGCGATGGAGACATCAGATCAACCCAAACATCTGAAGAAGATGACCCAACATTTGTGAAAGTAGCACACAGCTGTCTATTAGAAGCAAGCATCACTAGTGATGAAGACACCAGCATCACGTCTCCTGTTGGGACGCTGTCCTGTTTTAGCCAACAGACTGAGGACTCTGGTTCCTGCCTGCAGAACAGCTCAGAGTCAGATCCAGGAAGTGTAACAAGTCCTGAAAGTTCTGACGGCTTTACCACTGAGAAGAGTCTGATTGCTGATATGATGACTGATGGGAGTCTGTGTGACTCTTATGGACAGGAGGTGGAGCTTCACAAACCATCTTGTTTAAACCAGCTGCCCCAGGAGCCTCCTCCTCCTCTCCAGCACGTCAGACACAAAGTTAATAAGGTCTCCACTTCTTTGCCCCTGCTGGAGCTGTACAACAGGACAGGACCTGAATCTGCTGAAGAGGGCCTCATTAATGGGGCCAAAGTAAATACCGTCCTGTCATCCAGCCATAAAAGCTTAAGCATTTACAGGAGCCCCTCTCAAGCAGACACCAGCATCTCTCAGGGTGCTGCTGCAAATATGCCTGCAGATGGAACCCAACGTTTATTTAAACATCTGAGTACACAAACCCTTTCTGTGTATTCCCGGACTTCAGAGTCGAGCTGCGGGTCAGACAAAAGAGTTTCAACGTCAGAACAGAACCAACAGCCTAAAGATCAGTTTAGCTCCGATCTCTCTGTGAAGAACAATTCGAGCCTAAAACCTCCCAGGCAGTCCAACTGTAGTGTAGAGAACAGTACGTTTAGACTTCAAACTGAAAGTTGTCCACCAAAACGAACTGTTCTGAGCATTAAAAGTAAAGTCCAGTGGAAGCCTGAACAGAAACTAGCCTTGAGTCAGAACCCCGTGTCTTCTGACACAAATGTGGCTCTGAAACAGTTTACGAGTCTAATGCCTCCAATGGCAACCATGTCCCGCCTTATAAATGCCACTAACCAGGAGGACATGAAGAGCTCTGAAGATGACGGAAGACAAATCCCAGGTGAGCGTGGACATTCGGGTGGTGTCTTACAGAGTGAGCAGCTGGCTTTGGAAAAGAACGTCAACTTACGTTCCAAATCCCAGACCCAAACACGGAGAACGTTCATAGAACTTCGATTGTCCTCATCTGGTTTCTTATCACCAGCTTTCAAGTGTAGAGATGAGGTGACTTCTAAAGACTTTCAAATCAAAATGGATCAAAGATTCCCATCCCAACCTTCTCCCGTCTCTGCGGACGATGCCATGCTCAGTGACCGACTACACTCCACTAAAAATGCTCACACAAGAAAAACGAATGGATCCAAATCTAGAAGTGCCGTGGAGATAGGGGGGGCTTTCAGGCCCAGCACATCCAGGCAGAGCATGAAAAGGCGAAGCTTGTTCACAGACAACGGCCTGTCTGCAGACTGCAAACCCTTTTCTGTTCAACACAAAATCAAATCCTTTGAAAGCCTGGCTAATGTTGACAACCCTTCAGCTAGAAGCAGTGATGTTCTTTTGTTTGCTCTGACATACTCCGCCCCACTCAAAAGGATTTCTGCTGACAGCAAGGGCCAAGAAGCCAGCACCAGCTCCGCTCCATCCACCTCACATCTCCTTGGTGAACACGGGCAGGGCGAGGATCCTACCTGCCTGGATGGTACCTCACAGCAGACACGGCTGCTGCAGCACAGGAAACGTGGCAGACTTCCCTCTAGAAGGATGCAGCAGCTGAGAGCTCTCAGCATGCCTGACTTAGAAAGACTGTGCCCAGATGACTTCAGAGGGTGTGAGACAGCTGTAACTAAAGCAGATGTGAGCATTCACTACGCGTCGTCTTCATCTGCAGTCCCAACTGGTGCTGCAGCTGCTGCTGCTCAGCAGGGAGACACCAAACCACCTGGCTGGTCCATCAGGTCAGGAGATCACCACATTATCTCTAAGATTTCTTTGGTAGGGTTGTGGGTTCAGACGCTGGCTGCAGCCTTTCTGTCTGGAGCTTTACAAAGATACTAAAATTACCTTATTAGCCTTGTTACCAGTTATGTTAAACACTAGCTGACAACAAAGTTAATAACAGCATGTAATTATTTAGCTAATACCAAAGCTAATTTTAAAGGGCTATTAGCTAATAACAATTACTAACACTCTAACCCTTTAGCTTCCACCCCAAAAAATAACAAAAACAACTAAGTATGTAAATTGCCTGCATTTTTTCATTTTGAACTGTAAGGATTATACGAGAATAATAATAATAATAACAATGATAATAATGATGATGATGAGAATAACAACAACAACAAAAATAATAATAATAATAACAACAATCATAATAATAATATATTCTAATAGTTTAATTTTCCATTGAAACTGCTCCATATCTTAGAATATTTTTGGTTTTCCCATTTTTGCACCAGTTGCGTTCAGTACCTGCATTGATCGGATTTAGGGGCCAAAACTCTGCACCAAAGGATTGGTCTGCCAGTTAGTGTTAAATTAACTGGAGTAAAACTGAAATCTCAGATTTGTTTAGAGAAGCTGTTGGTATTGGTTCTGATCTGATCTCAGGCTGATGACTCTCTTTAAAAACAAACCTCTATGTTTTTAGATGACATACTACCCAGCTCAAAACCAAGTTGCCACCACAAAACAAGAAATGTCACACACAGGTCACACATTTGCTTTGGCGTTTCGATAAGCTTCTTAAGACGTTTTTATATCCAGTTTTGCTTTAATGCTTCACCAAGATCTTGCATTGATGATGCACTGAGAAAACAGATTTTTTGGGGGGGAATATTATATATTACCCAATAAAATAATCTAAAATGGGACAAAATACATTAGTTAATGAATAAAATTAAGAAAAATTTGTTAATTCTACCTATTTTATTTCATTAACAAATAGAACCCAATTGTAATGAGTAGAATTTACCTAAAAATCCTAAACTCTGCCAGATTATCTATTTTATTTAATGAACAAAAAGAACAATTGTACATGTTGGCCGGAGTATCTGTTAACAGTTCTGTGCTGTTAGAGGGAGCCTAGGCCACGCCCATCTACTTTCGGAGCAAGGGGTCCCCAGAAGAAAGAAAACATGAACGCAAGTCAACGGGGCTAAAAACGCTATTTTCTAATTCCGTTTGTCATGTGCCACGGATTTCACATATGATGTCCGTGAATTTTAAAGAAGCTTTTTAATACCAAGAAAACTCTTATTTTTGAGTTGGGGGAAACATTATTTTAGGTTTTGTGTGAAAACAAGTCCAGGACTACAAATGTGCATTGCCAAAGTGACGTCATCCCACCAGACACAGAGAAGAACAGAGGAAACATGGCTGTAAGTTCAGCAAACTGCAAGTCCTTCCTTCAGGAGGAAAGAAGCACCATAAATCTGGCCATGTGGTAATTTTCAATTGAGGTACAACACAGTTGTAGTTGCAGAGCTGCCAACTCTCACGCATTGAGAGTGAGACACACGCATTTGACCCTTTTCACTCCAATCCTCCAATATCTCACGCTGATTAATCCACAGTCCGCACCCCCCCAGGGGCGTGACATTTCTCCCCACCCACCGCTCTGAAGTTGGCAGCCCTGTAGCTGCTACTTACCAAATGGCCAGACTTATGGTGGTTTTTTCCTCCTGAAGGAAGGATTGAAGTTTGCTCAACTTTTCCCTGTTTTTCTCCGTGCCTGGTTTGATGACGTCACTTTCATGAAGCACTTTTGTAGTCCTGAACCAATTGTCACACAAAACCTAAAATAGCATTTACCCCCGTTGGAAAATAAGCGTTTTCTTGGTATCTAAATATGTCTTTGAAGTTCACGGACATCATATGTGAAATCCATGGTATGAAACAAACAGCGTTTTTAACCCCATTGACTTGCATTCGTTTTTTTGGTTCTTCCGGGGACTCGTGAGACGACCAGAAGATGAGGAGACTTAAGCTCCCTATATGGGGTATAAATTACCTAAGCAGAACGGGTGCAGTTTGTTACCTCAGTTGTACTGGGTAGGTTCTTCAAGTAGCTTTTTACAGTGTGGTAGAGTCTGACTGCTGCACAAAGTCTTCTCCAGCGCATCCCAAAGGTTCTCAATGAGGTTAAGATCTGGAATCTGTGGTGGCCGATCCATGTGTGAAAATGGCGTCTCATGCTCCCTGAACCGCTCTTTCACTGTTTGAGCCCGATGAATCCTGGCATTGTCATCTTGGAATATGGCCGTGCCATCAGGGAAGATGGAATAACCTGGTCATTCAGGATATTCAGGTAGTCAGCTGACCTCATTCTTGGAGCACATCCTGTTGCTGAACCTGGACCTGACCACCTGCAGCAAGCCCAGATCATAGCACTGCCCCCACAGGCTTGTACAGTAGGCACTGGGCATGATGGGTGCATCACTTCACCTGCCTCTCTTCTTACCCTGATGCACCATCACTCTGGACCAGGGTCCATCTGGACTCATCAGAGCAGTTTCTAATAAATTGTTGGACAGTTCTGAACCCAGTTTTAGTCATTTCTGCATCTCCTTAGATGTTTGCTGTGCTTGGTGCATGCCAGTGACCGGACCCTTCTCACACAGACTAACATCTTTTCCACGACCAAAAGTTGTTTCTTTTCACGTGGTTGTTTAAGAAATGAGAAGCAGCTCGTTGCATCAGTTGGGTTAAATAAGTTGTTGCAGCAGAAAGATCATCGCCCTGCAGTAATTCTCCAATAGGAGGCTCCTACCTGTTTGCTTAGTTTCATCCAGGTGAGGGATTGGTTTTTGGGCCGGGCAGGAATGTGGAAGCACAGCCGTGTGGTCTTTTACAGTAACACTCTGGTCTGTTTGATTCATGTTTTTTTGCAGACTGAAGAATTTGGTTTCCTGTCCCATGAGTCAGCAGAAGCTGCAGACGCTGCTGTCCTCCCAGAACTCCAGATCCTATGTGTCAAGTCTGCTTGATGAGACCAAGATCTCACAGGTGAGGTCACAATACCGAAGCCTCTCTTCAATTTTAAGGGCATAAATATATAGAAAGAAAGAAAGTAAGTGTGGTTAATTTTCTTACTGAGCTGATCCTGTATCTTGGAGTGGTGTGAATCAGTGGTGACAAAGTTTAAGTTAAAAATGATAACAGGTTTATTACAATCTAGTCCAGGTAAATACAAGCATCGGTGCAACGGTGAAGAGCCATGCAGCCCTAAAGTGGTTCTGCCTTTCTGCATATAACTCTACAACAGCATTCCTAAAAAGTCGTCATTTGGTGAAGGCACATTCCTAAACCTGCTGCAGCAACCTGCAAAATGTTATTGTAGGAAGATGGAGTCTCCACAGAGTCGCCTTTGTAATTTCTTGACAACAGCTCCAGCTGCCTCGCCGCAGCCTCTCTGGTGGGATTTCTCCTTCGAGGCTCCAAATGAATAAGAAACACATTATTTTTATGCTGCAGTTATTACAACATTTTACAATATTGCATGATATTTTTATGTACAGATGAATTGTTTAAAGCTGACAAGCAGACACTACATTCTCCCCTTTGGGGTTAACAAAGTCCCGAAAGACATAAACTGTATGTAAAAATGTTCCTGGACCGTCTGTGGGCTAGAAACTAAAGCATGTCATTTTTCTAACTTTTCTTTTAAACAATCATACAAAAAGACACAGAATGGAGATAAGTATAAACAACTAGTGTGATGGCTGCGCAGTGGTTGGAGCTGTTGCCTTGCAGTAAGAAGGTCCTGGGTTCGATTCCCGGCCCGGGATCTTTCTGCATGGAGTTAGCATGTTCTCCCTGTGCATGTGTGGGTTCTCTCCGGGTACTTCCTCCCACAGTCCAAAAACATGACTGTTAGGTTGACTGGTCTGTCTAAATTGTTCCATAGGTGTGTGTGTGTGTGTGTGTGTGTGTGTGTGTGTGTGTGTGTGTGTGTGTGTGTGTGTGTGTGTGTGTGTGTGTGTGTGTGTGTGTGTGTGTGTGTGTGTGTGTGATTGTTTGTCCTGTGTGTCTCTGTGTTGCCCTGCGATGGACTGGCTCTTTGTCCAGGGTGTACCCCACCTGACTGCCCGTTGACCGCTGGAGATAGGCACCAGATGATCTTGCAAGATGGAAATCCTTACCAATATCACTCATGGGGAGAGTGGCTACAATTAAAATGATGGTCTTACCCAGAATAAATTACTTATTCTCGATGATCCCAAACAAACCACCAGCTGACTGGTTTAAATCTCTGGACTCCTCAATTACTAAATTCCTTTGGCAGGATAAACCTCCACGAATTAGCTTAAAAACACTTCAGAAGACCAAAGACAGAGGAGGACTGGATCTACCCAACTTTTATTATTATTTCTTAGCCAACAGGCTGCAATATATACCAAGATGGTTGCAAGATAACCCACTAGATGAGTCCTGGTTAGATATAGAACAGACACTTTGCAATACGATAGAGCTTTCAGACTTACCATTTATTAGCTCAAGCTTAAGGAAACATGAAGGCTTCAAAAGTATTAGTATCAGCACCTCTCTGACAGCATGGTGGGAGTATCTTAAAATGACTGCCATATGCATCGCTAAGAAAACTATCCTCTTGAATTGGAAAAATAGAGAAAGTCTCTGCATTAACCAGTATAGAAATCTTTTGTTAGATCATATTATACTTGATCTAGCCTCTGCTTCCACTTCAGATCAATCTCTCTGGGCTCCTTTGATCGGTTCCATCACATAGCGAGGGTGGGGGGCCGTTGATGTTGTCCTGCGGGATGGTGTGTGTGTGTGAGGGGGGGGGGGGGGGGGGGGTGTCTGAGTTTGGAGTATCCAGATGTTCCCTGGAGGTGGGTTCACTGGGGGTGTCTGGGACTGGGGGGCCGTTGCCCCCCTCTGGAGGTGCTTGGGTTGCCTCGGGGGGTGGACTACTGGCGGTTGTGAGTGGGGCCCCTTGGGGATCTTGGCGGCAGCCATGGGTCACTGCCTGGCAGCTGCATTGCCCCTGGGCGGGTCTGGGTGGGGGCCTGGGGGCTCTGGGTTTGGGGGTGGCCGGCCCCGTGTGGGGATCTGGGCGGGGCCTTGGGGGTTGGGTCCTGACATGTATGCTGTCGGGAAGAAGGCAGGAACACGCAGCAGTGCCTGGCCTGGGTTCGGGGGCCTCAGGTAGACCTTGGCTCCTCTGCCGTTCCATCACAGGGGAGGGGGAGGTCCAGGAGGGGGAGGACCCAACCTTACCTGGATGTCCCATGTTTTATATATTCTGGAAGTTGTGCAAATGCAGGGATGAGCATAGATATTCTAAGCCCCACCAGCCATTCCTCCCCATCCCCGCATATTTCTATCCTCCTGCTCCATCAGATCATCACACAAACATACACATAGGACCTTGGGGGGTGGGCAAGTCAGGGAGTGTGGGTATGGACCCCATTTCCGTATTCCTGTGGCAACCTGCCCCCCAATTTTATTTGCACCTTATACGCTTCCACTGATGACATTCCACACAAACACACACTTAGGGCCTTGGGAGTGAGCACATTCAACGGCATTTGGCAGGGGGATATTTCAGCCTCCTCCCGGGCGCCGGTGCCCACTTCCAATTTTAAACCGCACTTAGACACCGAGGGCTGAGGGTGTAAGTGGGGTGGTGCTGTGGCATCAAGACAAGACAACTTTATTAGTCCCCGAGGGGCAATTCGAGACAGCATTGTGAAGCAGCCGGCACTAAAATCTCTAAATTCCAAAAACACATCCAAATTACACATTTGTAAAACCCATAAAGCCTATATACACATTCATGTCATATCCTCACATGTGAATGACCAACAATGAGTAAAACTTTGGCTCACACACACACACACACACACACACACACACACACACACACACACACACACACACACGTAACTACATGCACACACACATTCAAGTAATGCACACTCTCCCTATCTGCACTGAGAATTAAGAAGAAGCACAGCTCTGGGAACAAAGGAACTTCTCCTCTTCTGTGTTTTACAGCATGGGCATCGAAGTCGGCGTTTGGAGGGCAGCCACTCGAAAACAGTATGAAGAGGGTGTGATGGGTCTTTAATGATTTTCTGTGCTAAACTTCCTGTATGCTGGTCACATTGAGAAGTTAAGTTTCGCAGTGGTAGTCCAATGATCCGAGAGCACACCTTGACGGTGCTTTGTAGACGGCTTCTATACTGCAGGCTGACAGAATAAAACCAACAGGGGATGGAAAATGTGATAACACTCTCTATAAAAGAATAATAGAAAGTCAGTAAAATGTCCTTCCTGACTCCAAATGAATTCAGCTGGCATAGGCCGGATGATGCCCGCACTGCCCGCTCACCACAGCCATGGATTACACCTCATCAACACACAACACTATATTGGAGCAGGCGGAGGGAGACTAGGGGTCTTTGCCACCTCTGTTGTTGCTTGGCTTCCTGGGGCTGGATGCTAGGAGGGAGATCTGGCCGTCTGGTTGGGGTCTGGGGTGGTGGGTTGCTGTGCTGAGCGTTGGGCGGGGGAGCCTGCTCATCAGCACCCTAGCAGAAAGGGTCAAACTCTGGTTACCGGTGATGGTTGTACCCCATGTGCAGCAGTACCGGGACCAGAGTGAATAGGGTGTGTATGGGGAGCATGAGTGGGTGTCCGGCGTGCATTTTTGTAAGTCTTGGGTTGTATGTGCATGTGTGAGCATGAGGGAGGGAGTGTGTGACTGTGTTTGTGTATGACTGTATATGTCAGGTGGGGCCTTTGACTCCTCCCCTCTCCTGGAACTTCTCTTGATGATATAGATCTTTGTCCCCCCTCCCCCTGCCACACCTGGTGTGAGGGGTTGTGCCATGGTCTGCCTGAGTGTTCGTGGCAACCGGGTCAGGGGGTTTAAGATTTTGGCATCTGCCTGATAGATCCCGGTGGCTGCCTGGTGGGGTCTGGGTCCCTGGGCTCTGCTGGGTCCCCGGCGGGGGTGGTCGCCCCTGGGTCCTGGGTCGCTGGGTCCCAGGCTCGGCCGGCTAGGGGGTGGGAGGCTGTGGGTGGGCCTGTGGGCTTGCCGCTGATGTCTCCCGGGACTCTGTCGGCTGCTGGTTGTGGCCCCCCGGGGCGATCCTCTGTGCCTCTCGAGGGGGGCGGGGGCCTTTCTGGTTGCAGTCTCCTTGGGGTTCCTGTGTTCTGGGGCAGCACCTGGATCTCTGGGACTTGGAGCTCCCCCCATCTCCTGCGTATCTTTGGGGGGCGGATCTGTGGTCCCTCACACTCTCTTTTGGACGCTCCTATAGAGAAACCTTATATATACAAGCGCGTGTACACACACAGGTGCTCACATGGTGCTCTCAAAAGTATGGGCTTGGCCACGTTAAACACAGAATAGATGCTGATGTTCCAGGCAGGTCATTATGTTCTAAATATAAAGCCCACTCCTTTTAAAAAAAGTCTATAAAACCTTCGTCTTTGAGCAGTGATGTATTAAACCTCCAGTTTTTGCTCGGTGGGATTGTCTTCTTATTTACCAGAGTTAAAGAAACCGGAGCATGGTCGCTGACAACTATGGGGTGTATCTCAGTGTCTGAAATGTCAGCCAACAATGAGCTGCTGACTAGAAAATAATCCAAACGTGAGTGAGAGTGATGGACGTGTGAGAAAAAAGTATACTCTCTACGGTTAGGATGAAGAGATCGCCATGCATCACAAAGCCCATAATCACTCATGTACTGTTTAACTATGTTAGTGCATTGCCAATTTCGCTGAGTCCCAGCTGTACTGAGCCTGTCTGTTAAGGAATTCATCCAAAAATTAAAATCACCTCCAAGTATAAGTGGACAGTCCAAGTGTTCGGAGAGTACAGAGAAAAAATTATGAAAGAATGAAGGGTCATCAATATTTGGACAGGATATGCTGACAATACATAAGCTTTGGTTCTGTACAGATATTTTTAACATTATAAATCTACCCTCTGGATCAGAAACTGTGTCCAATACTGTGAAATTGATGTTTTTGTGTATTAAAATAGCTACACCTCTTTGCCCAGATTTATAGCAGGCAGAGAACATGCTGGGAAACTCAGGTGTCTTAAGTTCATCTGCGGATGTGGCAGATCTATGAGTCTCTTGTAATAATATTACATCTGCTTGCACTCTCTTTAGCTGATCAAAAATCTTTAATCTTTTCTCTATGGAGCCAGCTCCATGTACGTTCCATGAGACAAACCTTAGTGCACCCATAGATGTGTGTGTGAGTAGCTAAAACATGACACCTTCATGTGTATAAGATGGAATAAGTATCTAAATGTATAAAATAGAATGTTAATAAATAACAGAAAAGTAAATAATAATAATAATACTAATAATAAAGATCCAACAGTGTTTGTGGTTGTATTATTTGATGCATAAATTATGATATTGTGCTGTGAATTTAATATTTCTGTGTGTGTGTGTGTGCGTGCGTGCGTGCGTGTGTGTGTGTGTGTGTGTGTGTGTGTGTGTCTGTGTGTGTGTGTGTGTGTGAGTGTGTGTGTGTGTGTGTGTGTGTGTGTGTGTGTGTGTGTGTGTGTGTGTGTGTGTGTGTGTGTGTGTGTGTGTGTGTGTGTGTGTGTGTGTGTGTGTGTGTGTGTGTCGAGTCTGCCGCAGTCTTGGAAAGTTGTGTGGTTGTGCCGTACAGGTGTAAAGGTACAGAAGCAGGTAAAGAGGAAATGAAAATACAGATACAGGTTAAAAAAGAAGAAAGAACAAAAAAGAAAGGGTGATAGGGGTGTGAAGTGGTGAGGAACAGGTGATCTCATCATCTAGAGAACGGATTTAGCAGCTGTTTAATCCTGACGTGATCAAACCCAGTGAATCCTGATAAGAATAATAAATGTCTGACCTGATGTTGGGCTAATACAGCCAGTCAGTCACTCCTCGCTCCTTGTAAAGTTTATTGTCCACATAAAGCTTATCCACCGAGATGACAGCCCTCTTCCCATCCTGGATAAACTTTTTACGCAGCAGAAAGAGGACCCGTCGCCGATCCAGAATCTCCTTCGGGAACCGATCGTTAACGCTGAAGTCTTTTCCTTTGAGCTCTCTTCCGTGACTTTTAAGATTCTTCTGCTTAAAATGTTCAAATTTAGCCACGATGGGACGAGGTCTTCTGCTGTCCACTCGTCTAGCTCCAAGGCGATGTACCCGGTGAAAGGTGATGTTTTTTACCGTTTCTTCGGGTATCTTCATTTGGGTCTGGAGAAAGTTTTTTATTGTTTGCTCGCAGTTCTCCGCCCCTCCCGCCTGCTCCGGCAGGCCTGCGAACACCAGATTATCCCTCATGCTGCGGGCCTGAAGGTCCAAAACCGTCTCCTTCAGAGTTTTGTTGTCCTGGGCGATCCGCGTCATTCCCTCTTCCAGGGAAGAAACGGACTCCCGCAGAGACGCGTTCTCAGCAGCAAGCCGCTCCACCTGCTCCTGGCTGAACTCCAGAGACTGATGGAGGTTCTGAAACTCCTGGTGTAGAACCTCAAGCAGATGAAGTCGCCCCTCAAATCCCAGAAGCCGTTTATCAATAGAATCTAATAATTCTAATACGTCCTTCCGGGGAGATGAGGCCTCAGGCGAGTCCTGAGGACGGCTCCTCTTGGTCCCAGCAGGTGTTTCAGGCTCAGCTGCTGATTTCTTCAGACCCATGACGAAAACTTCAAAAACTTCGTCAATATAATTTAACAAACTTTCTAAATTTCCTTCACTTACCTCCAGATTGAGTGAGTTATACTTACCAGATTATTTTTTCGTTGTCAGTAGTTAAATTAGGCAAAAATGCATTTAAATTATTTGTGGATGTTTGCTAACGAGCTGCCATCAACTTCAAACGCTGCTGTGTCCGGTGATCGGCCGTCAGGGCATGCGCATCAAATAAAGTTAACAACTGAAATAGCAGGAAATAATGCAGTTAGAGTGTAGTGGTTAGAGTTAGGGTTACCCAATAGCAGCATAACTACATAGATAACTCTGGATAGCCTAGCCTTTTAGATGGAAACATGTAGGTAGGGCTAAAGCCGGGCGGACACTGTGCGACTTTTTCACATTTTTGAGCAGATTTTCCACTCGTGCGAGAATCCACAAGATCGGGGAGAGTTTTGCGCTGAGCGTCGTGTAGTGTACAGGGGTTACGAGAGGTGATTAACACCACATGACCAGCTAACGATCAGCAATCGTGAGCTCGCACGGACTTCTGGAATGTTTGATATTTTGCTCGTCCCTCGTGAGGGTTGAAGCGGTGCAGCGAGCGGCTGCAACCCAAAAAGTACCAGAACCGCTCACAGCGCATGCACAATTATGCATCAACACCACTCAACCGCTATTTCCCTAATAATCTGTTCGTTTTTATTTCCAAACGTTTTTTTTACACACAGTGACAAGGATTGTCAAGAAAGTGTGTTTGTCCTGTTCATGTTAAATTAAACTGATCACAAAACACAGATTTACTTTCTTTATTTCGTTTTCCTCATCCAACCCCCATAAATCCCTGTGTGTCCTCCTGCAGCACTCCTGAAGGACAACAGGCAAAACAAGACAAAAAAGTCTGATGTGTTGTGTAAAAACTGCTATTTTTAGCATATTTTTAGGTCCGACGTGTTGCTACCAGACGTACAGTGTGAGCAGTCAGGTTGCATCCGAGAACTGGGTCGTACAGTGTGAGCACATGGCTCATGAGATCTGCCCTGCCAGGAAGTCGCACAGTTTGAGCTGAAGCTGAGTGCTACGAGTGAAAAGGTCGCACAGTGTCTGCCCAGCTTAAGGAGAACCGTTTTTACCGACTGTATTCTCCACTGTACACTCCACCCCCCTCTACTCTCCAAGTCATCCAGATCTAGGCTAACATCAGATTTTAACCATAGGCCCTATCAAATAAAAAAGTTTTAAGCCTGTTCTTTAAAAGTAGACAAGGTGTCTGCCTCACAAATTAAAGCTGGGAGCTGGTTCCACAAGAGAGGAGCCTGATAGCTAAAAGATTTGCCTCCCATAATATTCTTAGATATTCTAGAATATACAATAGAATGCCAGTAAACCTGCAGTCTGAGAGCGAATTGCTCTTTTAGCACTTGGAGTCAAAGAAATCAGTCAGGTCTGCTGATCACAATCAACAGTGGAATTCATTTGTTTGTTTGTTTGTTTGTTTTTCTCATTGTGATCTCTGTAGGAGACCTTAAACACCATCCTTGTTGTCCTGAATAAAGAAGAAGGTTCAGGACTGGGTTTTAGTGTCTCAGGTGGTGTCGACCTTGAACAGAAAAACATATCTGTAAGTATGCCCTGCAGGAACCTGGAACAAGACTTTATTCACATTAGCATCACTCAGTCAGTACGGTTTCATACGGTTACATGCACACTGACCAACATCTACGTCGATCCAGGTCATTGTAATAAGCTGGGAGTGTTTATTCTTGTTTACATGTGCATTAGAAAAGTGGCTTCTCAAATAAAGTTAGTTCCACTCTGGTACAGTAGGTGGCGACATGCCCCTTTTTCTTCCGGTTAGCTTATAGCAACACAAGCAGTAAACAGAGGCTGGCGAGAGTGAAGCAGACGGAATTGATAACAGTAAATGCATAATGGCTGAAGGAATGCACAACAACAATGCCACAGCACCGCTTATTGGGTACCTACTGTCCTGTTTTATGGTGTTACGGTGTTTCTTTGTGGCAATGGTCTTGTCAGAAGATCGCTTCTGAGGATCCCTAACCCTAACCCATGGTCTCGTCGAGTGTCCAACCTGAATTAGCTCGGCTGATGCGTTTACATGCAGAGTGTATTCAGATTGCTACCACGTCATCTGGGTGCTTCAGCTCGATTAGAACCAGTTCGCTTTTAGCCAGACTAACGCGTTTATATGCATTTGCTTTTTTAAATGTGAGTCTTTTAAAGGCAATACTTTGGTTTTCTGGTGTGCATGTAAACACACTACTGTGTGTCTAAATGCCAACACAAGAAACAAATGCCCTAGTGGCAGCGTGGGGGAGAGAGATAGGATGAGCAACGCGGGGGAGCAGCGGGAATGGCACCAAGTTCAACTGAGGGTGCACGGCTGAGCTCACCTTGTAATCACAGCTCCTCTCCTTCATACAGAGAGCAGCTGGATGGAGGGGTGAGGAGAGGACTGGGGCCTCGTTTGCTAGTCCTGTCCCATAGAGATCCATGCAATTTCAACTAACTCCCGTTCAGCATTAGCCAATAGCATTAGACATCCGCTTACAGACGGATGTCATTCACAGAGCTTCCACAAGTGTTTGAGGTTAGATGCAGGTGGTGTTGGGTTATTTTTAAATTCCTTATCCCTTAAACCTGAAATGAACACACACAAAGAGTAGGGAGGTCGTTTTACACTGTATGGCCAGAACAGCGGAGGGAAGACATGGCACAAGCCCCTCCGGGTCTCCGCCATACTTCTCTGCCCCTCTCTGTCCCACAGTAAGCTTTATTGATAGACAGGATGAAGAAGGCGGGGCCTTCTCGAGTTACAGAGTTACAGGCTCGTCTCCTAGGATACCAAGCACACACAAACAACGCACACACGTCACATTCCTAAACTGCTCCGTAGACATTCAGGTGGAAAGCTGTTTAACGTAGGGAGTAAAAACAATGTCACATTTCCTTCACACAAACCCACGTGCATTCAGCCAACATTCTGTTTCTCATGGGAGTGTTACCGATAACACAGAACAGCACGATCTGGGGAAGGTCGGTGTCCTCCCTGTTGAGACGGGAGGACTGGCACAAGATAACCCTTGCATTTAATGAAGCAACAGGTGTTTTACTTAAAAAGGCAGTTATGATTTTTAATTAGTAATGTCAACGAAAACCACTTTTTCCCTATCAGTTGGGCTGGTCCTCCCTCAGAAAAATTCTAATGAAGTAGATAATATGCTGTTGTCTGCATTCTAGTGCATTTTAACAGGTTTTTGATTTACAATTATATAATTATTTGCAGACAGATGTTTTTGATGTATGAGGGCCTAAGCCCCACAGAGCAGCTGACCTTCCCAGAAACTCGATTTATGTTATAAAAACAGGGCACGTGCTTCGTAAACTAAACAAATGTAGAAAACGTATTAACACAATGGCCAAGGCTCTTTTTTATTATCACTCCTACTGTGAGTAGAAAAGTAGTAACAGATGTACTTGTGTGTCCAGGTTCACAGGGTCTTCACCAAAGGTGCATCCAGCTCTGATGCCACCATCCAGAGAGGTGACATCATCTTATCTATAAATGGCACCAGGCTGGAGGGTAAATCCCATGCAGAGGTGGTGGCATGCCTTCATCAAGCCAGGTTCTCCACTCAAGCCTTAGTAGTCCTCTGGAGAAGCGAGGACACAAACCAGTTCCTCTGATGGACAAATCACCCCACCCAGTGGTGTGTTTAAAGCCAACATCTGTAACATCAGCCCCACTTGGACAGCCGGAAGCAGTGAGATGTGTTTGCACAGATCTGAACATTAAACAGGCTAATGCTAAAGCTAATGTGTGGTTCTGAGGCAGAGAGTCGGAATCTCTCAGCTGTCCCTGATACAATCTGAATTATTTAGGATCAAGATAACTGACATTAATGTTAGCATTAAAGTTTATAAAATGTGTGCGTGCGAGTGTCTGCAGAGGATCTGAGTGTAGGGAGAAAGTTTATCACCACTGATCTGTGATGCTCACTGTTTAACAGACTTCCTAATATCTGCAATCTGTTTTATAATTCACTTTATTTATGGAGCACCAAATCACGGCAGACTCATCTCAAACATTCCAGAACCGGTCAGGGGCCTCGTTCATCAAGCTAGCTTACGCACAAAACGGGGTCAGAAAACTGCGTAAGCAACTTTCCACGCAAACTTTGGGATTCATGAAAGAAAACTTAGCGGGAAAATGTGTCCAGCTTTAAGCTGACTAAGGACCTGGCTTATGCACGTGTTGGACATGGAGAGCACCTGCAGTGCTGCTGCTGAGAAGATACAGTTATGAAATCCTGCAGCATTATCACTTGTACACACACACACACACACACACACACACACATGCGTGCACACTCACACGCACGCGCGCACACACACAGCCTGAAGCGCAGAATATCAGCAGGGGGACAGATTGAGACAGAGCATCATGCGTCTGTGACAGTGTGTGTCCTGTCACTGTGACCTGGTTGATCATGCGTCCTGGCTAGTTGAACAGGGGAGATCTCTGTTTGGGTGACTGGTTAGCGCGCGTGACTTTCACCCGGGAGTCTGGGGATCGAATCCCGATTGGACCATTTTTTATATCCGCCACAGATCTCTCTGAAGAAGTCAGCATTGACGGCTTCAGCAACGCTGTGCCACTCCGTGGATTTTCTCTTATTTGTTTTGCAAAAGCACTTCCTTTCATTTCTCCACCTCACCCACAGGTACCTCAACTTCTGCTCGTGAAATAGCGCTTCCTTGATCTGCCTTGATCTACGGTCATGATCGAAATGCTGCAACAAGCCGGCTTATGATAAATGAGACCCCTGGTCATTAAGCCAGTCAGTAAAAAAATTTCTATATAAGGAACCCAGCAAATTGCATCAAGTCACTGACTAGTGTCAGAGACTTTACAGCAATCCTCATTCTAAGCAAGCATGCAGCGACAGTGGAGAGGAAAACTCCCTTTTAACAGGAAGAAACCTCCAGAGGATCCTGGCTCAGTATAAGCAGCCATCCTCCACGACTCACTGGGGATGGAGAAGACAGAGCAGACACACACACACACACACACACACACACACACACACACACACACACACACACACACACACACACACACCAAGTAGTGTTTCTATGGCTGCATACATTGCAATTTCTGTGTTGATATTCTATTTCTGAACAAAATAAATTTCATTCCCGTAGATGCCCGTTAAACGTGGCCTACCCAATTCCTTAGATCCTCTTCTAAACTGCCTAGATGAGGTTAAAACCTGGATGTCTGCAAATTTTTACATTTCAATAATGACAAGACTGAGGTCATGCTTTTTAGTCCTAGTGTGTCCAGTGGGCCATGTTCTGCTGACCTTGGTCCACTAGCCCTGTTTTTGAAACCTGTAGCAACCAGTCTGGGAGTCCGGCTTGACAGTGACCTGCTTCTGGAAAAGCAAATCAGTGCCGTCACCAAAGGCAGTTTTTATCAGTTAAGGAGGATCGCCAAGGTTAAGCGTCTGCTCTCAAGTCATGACTTTGAGACGGTGATTCACGCGTTAATTACATCACGTCTAGACTATTGCAACGCACTGTACCTTGGTCTTCCTCAGTCTCACCTCTCCCGTCTTCAAATGGTGCAAAATGCAGCAGCACGCCTATTGACGGGTTCGAGAAAGAGGGAGCACATCACCCCAATTTTAGCTTTGCTGCACTGGCTGCCTGTGGATTTTAGGGTCCAGTACAAGGTTCTTTTATTGGCTTTTAGAGCTGTACATGGCCTTGCGCCGCAGTATCTGTGTGAACTTTTAGTTACTCACTCCCCGTCTCGGTCACTGAGGTCAGCCAACCAGTTTCTCCTGGAGGTGCCGAGAACAAAGAGAAAGCTCAGGGGTGACGGAGCTTTCTCAGTAGCAGCTCCAAGGTTGTGGAACGCACTCCCGATCCAGATTAGGATGGTTTCGTCACCGTCGGGTTTTAAATCACTTTTAAAGACTCATCTGTTCTCAGCTGCTTTTAATTCAGTTTGGGAATGCATCTGTTTTAGTAGCTTTTATGTCAGTTTGATATGTTTGTTTTTGTCACGTTTTTACTTTGTGATGAACTTTTTATCTTATTTTTAGAATTTTATGGAACTTCTGTTATTTTTGGCTTGTTAAGCGCTTTGGTCAGCTATTATGCTGTTGTAAAGTGTTTTATAAATAAAGTTGACTTGACTTGACATTGTCTTTATCCTAGTGACTCTATAATTAACTAAACAGGTAAACTAGTAGTGGCACATTCCGTGTCAAAGAAAGTAAAATGCTAACAGGAGAGTGAGAATGTTAAGTGGTTTTCAGCAGTGTGCTAGCCAATCCTATCATGTAAGATAGCTGTCAAAAAGGTGTGTTCAGGATTCTAAAATTTGTATTCATATTTTATTTTCAATGATTATTGTTCACAAAATTCTCCTGTCATATTTGTGAGTATGAAAATTGTGAACTTCAGCATTTTTTAAATGTAAGTATGAATCTAAAAGCTTTGAGTGAAAATACTTGTGAATACAACTCAAATTTCCGTGAACATTTTCTGGCTGTGACATGAATTTAGTTTGTGGGCCCAACAATAAACATACTTGTGAAGGTTAGAAATGTTTTAGGTGAGTACGAATCTAAAAGTTGTGAATGAAAATTCTTGTGAATACAACTCAAATTTTTGTGACTTTGAAAATGTTCTGCCTGTAGATACGAATTCAGTTCGTGGGTAAGAAAAAACCCACTGACATGACATCACTAGGATAATTAAATCAAATCCCCACATCACCCCACCACTCATGAATGCAACGGCAGCAGTGTGACCTGTAACTGTTTTAGTTACTGATCTGCAGTTATTCATTCTGACATTTTATCATTAATAACTCTTAATTACCTGTTCTGTCTTCAAGTAAAAATTCTAATCCCAGCTTGACCTCAGATGATGAGTTATTGATATTAAACAGATGCAAATGAACAAACCTGCAGTAAATACCAACTATGTAAAGGTTCTGTTGTTCCTGATTCACCTCTGGTTTTTCTGGAGGACACGTCGTGTGTGATCCTGAGTAACTTGCTTCATCAGGTTATAGAAGTCAGCATCGGATGGTTTAACTGAAAAAAATAGAAGACATAATCACACATTACACACTCTTACCACTGGACCACCAAGTCATTTCATTTCAGTTCAAGTTTATTTATAAAGCGCCAAATCACGACAAGAGTCGTCTCAAGGAACTTCACATAATAAACATTCCAATACAGGTCAGTTCATTGAGCCAATCAGTTAAATGTTTCCTATATAAGGAACCCAGCAAATTGCATCAAGTCACTGACTAGTGTCAGAGTCTTTACAGCAGTCCTCATACTAAGCAAGCAGAAAGCGACAGTGGAGAGGAAAACTCCCTTTTAACAGGAAGAAATCTCCAGAGAATCCTGGCTCACACACACACACACACACGCACCAACACACACAACATATATACCAAGTCTGCCGCTCTCGCCGGAGACAAACATGCTCTCAGTAGAGAGGCGTTCAGCTCCACCCCGAGAAACGCAATCGACTGGGATGGAAGGATGGAGCTCTTCTCCCAGTTTATGGAAAACCCCAGGATTGACAGATGCTCTATTAACTTCCTGGTTTGCTCTGACGCCTCGTCCTTGGACCGGGCGCATATGAGCAGATCGTCCAGGTAAAAATAAAACCCTCATTCCTGCCGTGCACAGTGGCTGCAGCGCTGTCTCCAGACACTTGGAGAAGGTGCGCGGGGCTAGCGAGTAGCCGAAAGGGAGACGATTGAACTGGTATTGAACTCCCTTGAATGAGAAGCGCAGGAACTTCCGGTGCTTGGGAATTACCGGGATGTGGAAATATGCGTTTTTCAGGTCTATTGACGTGAATCACTCCCCGGAGCGCACGTATTCTAGGACTTGCCTCATTGTTAACATGCGGAAATGCATCACTGCTATGGAGCAGTTGAACAGGGAAAGGTCGAGAATTGGTCTCATTCCTCCCGACTTCTTCGGTATTACGAAGTAGCGGGAGTAGAAGCCTGAGAG
The DNA here is from genome assembly GCF_043380555.1 of Nothobranchius furzeri. Taxonomy (NCBI): domain Eukaryota; kingdom Metazoa; phylum Chordata; class Actinopteri; order Cyprinodontiformes; family Nothobranchiidae; genus Nothobranchius; species Nothobranchius furzeri. Next base: position 24,297,716 of record NC_091757.1, read on the forward strand.
CTCTCGTCCGCGAGGGACTTGGGAAATTGCGTCCTTGGACAGAAGTTCCCGCAGCTCCAGGGCCTGAGATTGTTCCTGTGACGTGAACGTCGTCTCCACGATCCTGTTGAAGGGAGGAGGAGCAGACTGATAATGGAGTGTGTGACCGTAATGAATGGTGTCCAATATCCATTTGCTCATGAGGCAAAGGCGGCGCCATTCTTGCGCACGTTTCGACAGTGAACGCGTGTTCGAGGTCACGTGAACGATGTCTGAGGACTGGGTTCGCGCCCTTACCGCCGTCACTCACACCAGAGAACTGGGAGCAACCCATGGAGGGCTGTGCTCAAAAGGGCGAGTGTGAAACAGCTGGAAGAGGCTGATCCGCACCGCGGAGCGTGGAATCCAAGGATGAAGGAGGAGTGGGAGCCGGACCCATGCACGGGGACGACAAAGAGCCAGTGGATGGAGCTGCGCACCGTGCCACCGCGCGTGGTCGCGACAGCGCCCTGACATCCCGTCCCACCCAACGTTGTGGGGGAAGCGGGATGAGTTGGGCCTGGCCGGAGGCTGGGACCGGTGCGCTAATGGAGCGCACCCTTACAGCTGGCCGTGTACTATGACGGACTGCAGGAACATGCAGGTGTGTCGCAGTGCTTGGTGTGGGGAACATGTGTGAGGATTCGGCAGAGGGTTCTGCAGAGGACTGTAGGCTTGTTCTCTCAATGTGATGTTTTTTGGGTTTTATTTCAAAACCAAAATCATTCACAGAGTTAACATTACAGTCATAAGCACACACATTCCCCCCAACGAGTCGTTTTCGTGGTTGTTTTTGGCGAGGTTCCTGCACCTGTGACTGCCAAAACGGTGTCTGCTGGCTCTTTTGGAACCATTGGCCGCCAATTCCCTGGTCCCGCTGAGGTGGAGCTGAAGCGGGAGGCCGGCTCCGTGGGGCGGGCAGTGCAGCTGGGCGCCTGAAGATTCCGCGCCGTTCGTCTCATCCTCTGGAGGAACGGCCGGAGCGAGAGGCGGACCGAGGGTGGACCAGGTCTCGCACAGTGGCTGACAGTTCAGCCGCCTTCTGAGCCCTCTCGATGACGCTCGTAAGATGGGGACCAAACAGAACGTCAGAGGTGATGGGGCCTTCCAGCATCTACCTGTGCAGGTGATCAGGAATGGAGGGCAGGGCTTTGAGACACAAGGCCCGCTGGATAAGGGTCTGCCAGGCAGCAATGCGAGCAGAACCGGTGAGTATAGCCACGCACAGATTGAGAATGGCACCAGCAGTTTTAATAATGATGGTTTTTGACTCGTCAGGAACATCAAGCTCTTCCACCATTTTGGAAACGCCAAAGGGCAATGTTATTTCCTGCAGTGCCGGTCTGGAAGGCGCACTGGTGTGCATGATCGGTCAGCCGCGAAAGCAGCTGGTCATGCTTAGAAGCGGGAACTGCTCACGGGCCAGCGAGGTGGTTCTTGGCGCCACACAGCGAGGCCAAGTCCGGCTCCAGTGGAGGAACGGATGGCCAGCCCAGGTCGGAGAAGCCCTCGACCTTGGTAATGGGCGCATATGTGGAAATTGGCGCCTTAAGCCTAGCAGGCTCGGAGAAGGCGGCGGTCCAGCAGCTCATGGCAGCGGGGAAACGCGGCCAGACGGGGTCTGGACAGCGCGTCAGTGTTGACCCGAAAATTCCTGCCAAATCATCTGCCGCAGGCGGAGCCGGTTCTGGAATGGCTAGCCCTTGCGGACCGCGGCCGTGGAGATGATGGCGGGCAGCTCCTGGAGCAGTGCTCTAACTGCTGGCAGGGAGGAGCTAGAAGCTACTGGGGCAGGAGGACCCGCTGAGCGAGGCTCGTCGACCTCCGCAATGTACAGGAGGGAAAAGAGGCTATGGCAGCCAGCCTCGTTGTACTCCTCACGAGGCTCGTCGACCTCCGTGTTGTACAGGAGGGAAAAGGGGCTATGGCAGAGCGGCACAAAACGGGCACTAGGCCTGGGGGGTCAAGGTCAGGCCAGCGTGATGAGCCCCGAGACAAACCTCACACTTGGCGTGCAGGTTGCCGCTGGAGATGAAGCCCGTCTGGCAGGCCAGGCAGGTCCTGGCATCGCTGGACATGGCTGGTGAGTTGAATGTTGTTTCTTCGATAATTTGCTCTTTAAAGAAAGTTCTTAAGCTTGGCTTGAAGAGATAACGGAGGCGAACAGTGGAGTCGCTCCACTTATATACCCAAAAGGGGTGCCCACCATTGGTGGGTGTTCATTTAAGCTCTTCATGATTGGCTGATGCTGAGATCATCCTTCCAATAGCAGCTAGCTTAAGGGCTAAGACTAGACAAAATAGAACCAAATATCAGCTAGCTTCTGTCTTCAGAGGGGGACCAGGCAGGGATGCCCACTCTCCCCCTCACTGTTTGCTATCTTTACAGAACCACTAGCAGCAGCAATTAGGCAAACAACAGGTACTAAAGGCATAAAGTTTAAGAAAATAGAACATAAGATCAGTCTTTGTGCAGATGATGTTTTACTCTTTCTCCAGAATTCTCAATCCTCTCTCTCCCAAGCAATAGAACTGATAAACTCTTTTTCAAGAGTTTCAGATTACTCTATAAACTGGTTAAAATCCACAGGTCTACCAATTAATTTCTCTTTTGTCAATTTGCTTAATACACAATTGGAATCAGGGAATATCACATACCTGGGAATTAATATCTCTCCCAAGTTAGCAGATCTAACCAAACTAAACTACATCCCACTTTTAAGGAAAGTGGAAGATGATCTTGCAAGATGGAAATCCTTACCAATATCACTCATGGGGAGAGTTGCTACAATTAAAATGATGGTCTTACCCAGAATAAATTACTTATTCTCGATGATCCCAAACAAACCACCAACTGACTGGTTTAGATCTCTGGACTCCTCAATTACTAAATTCCTTTGGCAGGATAGACCTCCACGAATTAGCTTAAAAACGCTTCAGAAGACCAAAGACAGAGGAGGACTGGATCTACCCAGCTTTTATTATTATTTCTTAGCCAACAGGCTGCAATATATACCAAGATGGTTGCAAGATAACCCACTAGATGAGTCCTGGTTAGATATAGAACAGACACTTTGCAATACGATAGAGCTTTCAGACTTACCATTTATTAGCTCAAGCATAAGAAAACATGAAGGCTTCAAAGGTATTAGTATCACCACCTCTCTGACATCTTAAGTGTGTTCTTGCTGTGTCGTATCTCTAATTCCATGCTGTAGTTTTTTTTTAAAACACAGAGCAGTTTTGTTGACCTGTTTTCGCGCTACGTTTCGTTTGCGGCTGCAAACTTCCTCAGGCTGACGGCGTCCCTTCTTAGAGTGACAGCGGGATGTCCCAAAGGTCTGCTCACCTGTTCACCGCTCAGACGTCCTGATCTTCTACCTTCCTAGATTATCCAGCTGTAACCTGTTTCTGATCATGTCTTTAGTCACCCGCTGTAACACTGATGCATCAGTCTCAGACGTCATGGTGCTCAGGCGCTATTGGAACTACCTGTGTGTGTTTACCACCCAGCTTCAGCTCTTCTGTGGTTGGGTCTGACCCACGTTAGTACATTTAAGTCCTCCATCAGGCTTGTGCCTCTTCTAGTGTCATTTTAAAGGATTTTATTTATTTATTTAACCATTACTAGATTAGCAGCAACAGAAATGGTGCTAAAAACATGTGGCACTATGTGAAAAACAGAGACATGAAAATAGTAGCCCCCCATTTTATTTTAGCCTCAAAGACACTTTCTTTTAGTAAGGCCACTACAATGTCAGTTCTATTGTTATATACGTTCCGCCAGCAGAGGGCGCTCAGTCCTGTACACATCGGTAGCTGACGCTACACTAGAAGAAGTAGTGTCAGTGGTGGAGAGGCAGCGTACGGCCTGCGTGCTGAAAGAACTGATTAATCAGATATTTTTCCGTCTTTACAGGTAAGCTGGGGGGTTGCTAAGATAAACAGATGTTATAATAGTGACAGACAGCAGTGGCAATTAATGACGAGTGTCTCGTTTGTGGTGAATGTTAGGCTAAAGAGCTAATTTCCAAGTTGGTCCAGTTGTTAGCCTGTGCCGATTCAAGTGTTAGACTGTACCGAAAACTGGCAAGTTCATGTCAGGTGTATTTTTGGGTTAAAGCCACAAGAGGTATGTTTTGCACAATAAGAGAAGATGTCAATTGATGCATGCTTAGTTCCTGAAAAGTGAATGCTGTAAAAATACGCTAAGGAAAGATGTTTATCTGAAAGAAATCTAGTTTGATAAATACAGTTACGAAGACAGGTTCATAAATAGATTAAAACAGTAGTAGAAACAACCAGATAAACCTAATGAGAGTTCACTGTGTTATTCATGGGTGTAGTAAAATGTATTTTGGTGATTTAACCAGTTATTAAAATTGGTGCATATGAATATAGAACTGTATAAGTTACTTGTATAAGGTAATGTCAGCGACTCTAGAAGAAGTAGTGTCAGTGGTGGAGAGGCAGCGTACGGCCTGCGTGCTGAAAGAACTGATTAATCAGATATTTTTCCGTCTTTACAGTTTTTCTGTAAAAATAAATATGTTGCACAGGAGATGAGTTGGCCCATCATTTCAGAAGTGTAACAAACACACAATTATGTGAAGCTGGAAAATTAGAATACTGTGCAAAATTACATTTATTTCTGTAATTTCACTAGACTGAGAGACCATTTAAAGGCTCGGGAACCTTTACAGATGTTTCTATTTGCAATTTTAAATTTTAGCTGATTGGGGTCTTGTTAAATATCACACAGTGACCTTTTAATAGTCTAGATAAGTGTAATGTTTCTGTTAGTAGTTCCTCCTGTTAAGTGCTTATTTATTAAAATTATTCAGGTTTATAAAAAAACATTTTATTATGTTCCAGTCATTAGTCATTTATATTTCACTACTGTAGTCATTTATAGTAAATTAAGTAAGTTCAATTAACCCATTTTTCTTGCATTCTTTAATGAAAAAAAGTAACTAATTAGTTATTTTTCTTGGTAATTAGTTACTTTTATAATCTCGTAACTCAGTTAGTAACCGAGTTACTTTTTTGACAAAGTAATTAGTAACTATAACTAATTACTTTTTAAAAGTAACTTTCGCAACACTGCTCATAAGTATGGACTTGGGCACGTTCAGCATATGTCTTAAGGCTGTGTTTGGCACTTAATGCACAGGGATTTATTATCGTGATTGTTCAGTAAAACAATGTTGATTTTATATTTCCTCATCAGGTTGATGCAGTGATAGCTTGCTCTTGTTGTATTGTTGTGTGTCCCTGTAGCGACATGAATGGCCTCATATTTGTGACCCAAAAGTCACACTTCCCCGTTGGGTCAAGCTGTAACTTTTGTTCCACAGATTATCCATCAGGAGCCGGGATGTCTGCTAAACACCATCTTTTATCTGCCTGCTGTTCCTTCCCAAGATGAAGGACACTTCAAGATTTTAAAATAATAATCTTAATAAACTGTTTTTACTGTTTATTACAATCATATAATAATCATCATAAGTAATCATCATGGTTCAGTATAAATGTATTTAATTACTGAAATGACTTATTATTCTTTGGGTTAATAATTATTATTATTTATGATCATCAGTAATGTGTGATCAGTAACCAGAAGGTCATTGGCACGTGTACACCTCATGCAGGACTGAATCGAGAGTAAACGTTAACTTGCTCTCACATGTCTTTGCTCCATAAGAAAAAGCTTTCTGACACTGAGAGGGCGTGTTCTGAGGTTTTGTTAAAACTAAAATCTCAGCAGCTCAAGTCCAGTTCTTGAACCAACCAGAGGACGAGGGACGGCCGCCTGAGTCCTCAATAAGCGTTCTGTCATGCCAATAGAATTGCTCAGAATAAACGCACCTGTAACCATCTGACGCAAAACTCCTTCAGAGTTACTGATTTTGAGATGCAAATAGTTTCATCAGTCGTTGTGACCCCGGAGACATCTCAGGACCGATTTGAGTCGCACCGAGGTCCCTCTACCAACCTCGTGCCCGGAGGACATCATCTCCACCTGACATCTCGGATCCACAGAGGGTCTCCTGAACTGGGTGAGGTAGACACTGTCCGACAGATGGCGTCTGATGCTGTTCTCTCTAAGAAACCGTAAGTTAGCTGCAAAACCATATTTTTCACCCAGAACGCGTTTCTCTCTCTGAAAGAAATCTTCTGAGATATCATCCTCGCATCCAAACCTCGCATTTCATTTTAGCTTTCCATCCAGACACAGGTAAAGCTTTTAATAACAAGTTTAATATCAAGCTGTTACAAATTGTCATTTATAAATTGCCATCTTTAAAAGTGTTATTAATAAATTCTTAACTTTTTAAACCTGACTCTTCTTTGAAATGAAACACAGAATGGTGTATATTTGGTTATTGAATAGGCAAAGATTCCTTTAAGTCTTCTGTTTAATAAATGAACTTTGCTGTAAAATTTAATTATCTTAAATTAAACATTAATCTTTGGATTAAAATATAAACCAAGACAGTTAGTGTATGAACTTCTATCGATTGTATTCATGTCCTAGATATTTATGCATAATATAACTTCATATGTGTCCGATCTTTTCCCAGGATCTAACCAAACTGATAGCAGTGTTAAATCCTAGTATGTAGACGTGCCCACGCTACATCCCTTTTCTCTTTTTTTCTTTCTCCTTCTGCAGGTCTAGAAGCAGACTCTTGCTCATCATTGATTGTTTATTTTTGTATTTTGCATAATGCCCATGAAGACACGCGATGGAGGCTGGCAGGGCAGAGTCTCAGCTCAGGTCAGGACAGAACTGGAAAATCTCCACAGTTCATCCTGAGTTGTTGTAGAGCAGCTCAGTATATCTTGTGGAGTTTTGTTATTATGAAGAACCGGAGAATGATGGAATGGGGCATCAGAGACTTTTGAACACTCCTGCAAGTAAAAAAGAGGATTTTTTTTTACTATAACACGGATTATTACAACCTTAAACCGTTAAAGGTAGGACTTAGTTAATGCTTTTAACTTAGTGAAATTAGCTTTGTTTCATCTTTATCCTGAATTTGCAAATATTAAAATTACTAATGATCTCTTAATGGCTGCTGACTCTGCCTAATCACCATCCCCATTCTCCTTGATCTCAGTGCTGCATTCAGCACCATTTGCCACTCCACTTTACTGATCAGATTATCATCAATAGGAAATTCTGGTATCCTGTTTAGCTGGTTTAAATGTTATCTCACTGACAGGTCTTAAGTCATTGCCTGGCCTACCAAACGCCTCCTCTGTTTAATTCTGCACAGAGAAAGAGTCTGGGAACTCTCCTATCCAAATAGCCCCACCCCACGAGAATTCTAATCGAGCCAATCAGCGCTGAGTAGCGTACGTCACACACCACAACGCCGAGTTTGTCATAAACATGGGGACTGAAGTGGAGTTCGCTGCAGCTCTTTCCTTTGTTCTAAATTATTTGAACACATCTTTAAAACCACAACAAGTAGAAGCGCTAAAAGCATTTCTTCTTAACAAAGATGCTTGCGCTGTCGCCAGACTCCATTTTTACTAAAGCTAAAAAAACTACAGCATCATGGACGTCACTCACAGCGACGCTCAGTTTCTCATAAACATCGAAGACAGCGGCGGAGTTCGCTGCGACTCTTTCCTCTGTTCTAAATGACTCAGATAGCTTTAAAACCACAAGTAGAAGCGCTAAAAGCATTTCTTCTATAAAAAAAATAAAGATGTTTGCGCTGTTGCCTGATGCTATTTTTTTACTACAACTAGAAATCGGGATTTCCATATTTTTTCTGATTGGTCAATTTTGAGCTGCCTAGTCCCGCCCCTCAAGTGCCTCTCTGCCTGTGAGTTACCAGACTCATTCTCTGTGCAGAATTAAACGGAGGACAAGTCTGGTAGGCCAGGCTACTTAATTCATTCATTTGAAAACATTTACTTCCACATACACTGATGTAACCACTGGGGTTCCACAAGGCTCTGTCTTTGGCCACCCGCTGTTCATAATCTATCTGCTTCCTCTGGGTCTATCTTTCATAGATTCAATGTAAACTTTTACTGCTATGCTGATGACACTCAGCTATATGTCTCCAACATTATGTCTTCCTTGCTTCCACCATTCTCACTCCATCCATCCATCCATTTTCTTCCACTTATCCGGAGCAGCAGCCTAAGTCGAGAGGCCCAGACTTCCCTCTCCCCAGACACTTGGGCCAGCTCCTCCGGGGGAATCCCAAGGCATTCCCTGGCCAGGTGAGAGACATAGTCCCTCCAACGTGTCCTGGGTCTCCCTTTAGGCCTCCTCTCTGTAACAATACTGTGCAATAATTTGTATATAACACTTACTGTCCATATGTACATAGCGCTGCAGAACTGCTCCCCCCCCTCCCAAGTATGTTTGTTTTACACTGAGTAGGAGATGCTCTGTATCTCACTTTACACCTGTATAGTGACATTAAAGGCATTCTATCTATCTATCTTCTATTCTATCCTGCAAAGTGGTACCAAACTGATGACAGGATGCGTGAGTACTTTCCACTAAACCATCCCTCTCAAAATATTGGATATTCTTCGGCATCACAGAGGAGATCTGGAGACATGAACCGAAGCTTAACCAAGGAACATTTCTTCAGACGTGTTTCTGCTGTGACTGAGGCCTGTGATGCTGGAAGGCTGAAGATTATCCCAGAGCTGAGCGTGCTAAATGGTTTCCTTGGTAACTGTTGCTGGTTTTATTAAAAAAAAATTTAAAATATTTTTATTAATGTTGAAATAGCATAATAAACAATAAGTTCACACTCAGAAAATTGTCACAGAATTTCTGATTCAGCAGAGGCAAAAACAGCCTGAATGAGCATAAAGCAAGATCAAAACGTAAGATAATGTTTTTATTTTATTAAAATACTTTCTTTTAAGATTATAGATTGTATTAAATTTATACTGTAATAATTTAAGCTGCGTGTTTATAGTTTGTTTTTGCACCTTTAAAACATGCTTCAGTCCATTCAAATGAATCTATTTATTCTTGAATGTCTTTCCACCATCATGTGATTAATTTGTCAACATTTATAAATGTTGTAAGCTATTGTATTTAGCAGAAAATCTTTTTAATTAAATGTAGTGATTAAATATAAACTGAGCAAATAAGAGACACATATTTGCTCTGATTACATATTTTAATAACACCTAGTGATTTACTGGTACCGCCTTGACAATGACACTCCCAATCGATGAGGATAATTTATTAGCATTTAATACAGCTGTGTAATGACGTATAAACTATTAATATCAAAAAATTGTCTGATAGAATGTTTAACATGCAAACAACCAATTTCTAACCTAAAACTAGGCTATGTAAAATGTGAATGAACTTTTATAAGTAACTTTGGTAAGTTTCAGATTTCAATTCATTAAATAACATCGATGGAGGGGGGGGGGGGGGGGGGGCCTAAAAATGCAGCCTGCCTAGTGTAGTCCATTTATTTAATCCGGCTCTGCACCTTGCTATTGACAGCGCAACACATTCTCACACCCGTAGCGGCTGAAAGTGACGAAGGGTGACCAAGCGTTTCTTTCCAACGAGTTGGGAGCCCCGACGTCTCAGGAGGCGACTCGCTGCGACATTTAATCTCTAACCTCTAGCGATTCAACCTTCCCCTCGCCCCCATTCTAACCTTAACCCAGTTTCTCTTTGTAAATTTCCCGTTTACCGTGTTTGAGGAAAAATTCAACAAGAAAAAATTTTTGTATGTGCAAGTGGGTTAAGGTTAGGATGGGGGTGAAGGCAAGGTTAAATAGCAAGAGGGTAAAGGTCACAATTGGCTAAAATCTCCGTTTTACCGCGGCCGTCTGAAAGCAACGCTCTGGCGCAGCGCGTTGCCTCCCAACGCGTCAAGAACAAATGCTTGGTCACCCTTCGTCAGTTTCAGCCACTTTGGGTGTGAGAAAGTGTTGGACAGCATGCCATAAAGTTGTGGGAGCTCGGAACAAGTCTGTCATATGTTACAGATTAAATCCAGCAGAACCACAGCCAAAAGGTGCAGAAGAGTACATGAAGGAGTGAGTGATTTAAAAAATTTGGCTGAAATAGCACCTAATGAGATGCAGTGACAAAAGCATCCTCTGCTCAGCCTTTCAAGAAGCTGCGTCACAGTAATTCAGAACTCCTCTGTGCCATTGGACCATCTAAGCAGGTGCTGGATGCAGAGATAATCGATGGCTAGCTGTTTACATCCCGCCAGATGCGGACATGCATGAGGCTCAGTGCGCGCTTGTGGAACAGATATTGTGCATGAAGCAGATGTACCCAGACTCCCTGATCATTCTTCTGGCACCACAAAGATGTGTTTTACAAATGTGTCATGTCGGCATGCCAATGTGCAAATTTTGCTGCCTTTATTCCACCTCACTTGGTTACAGAAGTGTCTGTCTTATAAACGGCCATTGTGCCTTGGAGGTGGGAACAGAGGGAGGTGTCATGATCATGTGGGGAGTTACTGCCGGACTCCGACCGGCAAATATATTAAAAATGAAAATGAAAGCTTTGCTTTTGTAAACAGAAGCAGTTGAGATGATAAACTGAAGCAGTGCACCGCTTCTGGAGCTTTTATTTGTTGGAGCTGGAGGTCAGATCACCAGAAACTGTGGATGATAGACACCTCTAGGAGTGGCTTGTCAAAAAAAAAAACGTAACGATTATGGCTTCAATCGCCAAAAAGGCAAGTTATGTCCAAGTGAAATGGAAGTCTGCGGGAGCGCAGAGACCGCAACCATACCCACTTTATACCACCATTGTGTAATAGTTTGTAAAAAGGACACAATTGAGCCAAGTTATGGTCATGGTCTGGCCCTTTATAAATTACCTAACGCTCCCTGATGCCGCCACGGCGTTGTGGCAAATTGACGACATTGTTTTGTAAAAACGGCCTAAATCTCTCCAAGCCTGCTGTGAACTCTACAAAACAGTGGAGCAACGAGGTTGTAGATAAGCACCTCACATGCTTAAAAATCACAGACTGGAACGTAATGAGGGCAGGCTCTGACAGTTTCAATGAATACACAGATACCGTCACCTCCTGCATCCACTTCTGCCAGGACAGCATCTTACCATCACGCACCAGGGTGTTATAACAATGACAAAGCCTTTTTTACCCCAAAACTCAAACAACTGGGGTTAGAAAAGAGAGAAGCATTTAAAAGGGGGGACAAGGACTTCTGCAGAGATGCTAAGTACAGGTTCAGCAAAGAAGTGGTCATAGCGAAACACTAGTGATGTGACATTCACGAACAAATCAAATCTTTTGAACAGGTTTTCATAGTGAACGATGAGAGCCGAGTCCCTGTAGAGGGCCGTTCGTCTTCTCTTCCAGTAACGAACCTCCACAGAAGTCGGCAAAGAGCACCCGCTTGCCCCCACCCAGCGCTGTGATGGACATTGGCAGAACACTACCTAACCACCATGCACCCTCATGGACACCGGAGGAACATGTTGCTCTTAATTCCCCCCACTCTCGTGGCTTCACTTCGTTCAAAGGAGCCAGTCTTTTGAACGTCTCTCTGAGGTAAATGACCGACTAATGAACGGCTCCAATGAAAGCGTCCCAAATCCCATCACTACTAAACACCAGCACCATAACAAAATGCAGCAGCAAATCTCCGAAAACGACTCGGCCACTGTGTGGAAACATTTCAGGAACATACAATCGCAACCCATTGATAATCTGCTCTTGGCTAACAGCCTAAACTACTTCTATTGTCCGTTTGATGAGCCATCAAGCAGGTATCACACCCTATTCAATCCCAATAATAGAGACGTTGGTAACCCACCCCCCACTCCAGAGCCATTACCATCACTGTGGAATTGACCCTCAGCACCCTACTCCTCACCCTTCACCTAAGATGCCCTCTCATCACAGACCTCCACTACAACCTTAAACTTCTATGAGGCAGATGTGAGGAAACAACTCAAGAGCTCTAAACACACAGAAGGCCCCCGGTCCTGATGGTGTATCTGTTGCCATTCTACAGCACTGTGCTGAAGATCTGGTCCCAGTGATTATGGGCATTTTCATCTCCTAACTGGAGGCATCTCATATGCCTGCCTGCTTCAAGATCTCCATCATAGTCCCTTTCTTCAAGAAGCCAAGGATCACTGAACTCAATGACACTAGGCCTGTGGCTCTGGCATCTGTGGTCATGAGGTCATTTGAGCACCTGGTTCTTTCCCACATCAAGACCCTCACTGCCCCCCTCCTGGACCCCCTGCAGTTTGTGTACAGAGCCAACAGGTCTTTAGACAATACCATCAGCATGACTGTACACTTCATCCTGCAGCATCTGGAGTCTTCTAGTACCTACATCTGCATCCCGCTAGTGGACTTCAGCTCTGCCTTCAATATAATCCTCCCAGACTTCCTCCAAGACAAACTGTCCCAGATGAACGTGCCTGACCCCATATGCAGGTGGATCACTGACTTCCTGATGGACAGGAAGCAGCAAGTGAGGCTGGAAAAGACCGTCTTAAACCTTCCGACCATCAGCACTGGTTCTCCTCAGGGCTGTGTTCTCTCCCCTCTGCTCTTCTCTCTGTACACAAACGGCTGCACCAACAACCACGAGTCTGTCAAGATTATCAAGTTTGCAGACAACACCACCATCATAGGACTCATCTCTGAAGGGGATGAGTCTGCCTGCAGAATGGAGGTCGAACAGCTGGTGTCCTGGTGCAGTCACAACAACCTGGTGCTAAATGCACAGAAGACAGTGGAGGCTGTTGTGGATTTTAGGGTAGCCCCCCTCCCCATAACCCTGCTTGAAACTCCCATCATGATGGTGGACTCATGTTGCTTCCTGGGCACCACCATCACCCAGGACCTGAAGTAGGAGCCCGCCATCACCCAGGACCTGAAGTGGGAGCCCACCATCACCTCCATCATAAAAAGTGTTTTTGACTCGCTCCCATCTGGCAGGAGGCTCCGATCCATTCGGACCAAAACCTCTTGCCACAAGAATATTTTTTCCTTCTAACCCTAACCCTGTACCTGAATTGGTCTGCTCTGATTAGGACCTACACTGTCTTGTGTATAGCAGCCACTTCTCTAACTGTTGCCTCTTTATATAATTATGTTATCATAATTAAATTCTCACTTCCTGTATTTCCTTATCTCTTGTATTTGTCTTTCTTTTTGCACCACTACAGCAATTTCCCAGTGTTGTGATTTCTTGCACTTATGGCAATAAAACCCTCTGATTCTGATTGATGTGCAATTATCTTAACTTACAGTTCTACTCTTGTGTGATATCTCTCGTGTGCTACTGCTGATATTCTACTGTACTTGAGGTGTTGCAATAATGCAGTTTCCCCATTGATGGACAAATAAAGGTTTTCTTATTATACCTTATTGTAAAACAACCTTATTAATTACTTTTTATGTATAAAACAAAACAGCAGAGCCTGAAAAATGTGGATAAAAAGTCATCAGATTAAATAAGATTATTGCAAACACTAAATAATTCAGACGGATCAGAAGCTGAAGTCACGGCTCCCTTTGCTTGACACCCAACATCATTTTCAGACGAACTTGCCATAAACAAGGTGAAATTCAGCTCTGAAGAGTCTATCTCCCTTAATGGCCAGAATTGCAAAATAGCAGCAAAAGTGCAGTTTGGATTTGTACTTCTTTGTTAAACATGGCTTAGTAATCCATCTCAGTTCAACCCGTTTCACCTTTTCTATGTAACAACAACAGCAGCTTTAATGTCAGCAAATTCCATGAGACGAGCAAGCAAACAAAACAGCTGGAAACAGCATTAAATATTTAGGTTAACTGGAAAAGCTGAAGGGTTGTTTGGCACAGAGACATATCTCTTTTTTCTCTGGTTTATGCAAACTGCTCCTGACCTGCAGCAGGCTAGATTAAATTATGAATTACACACACAATTAGTCTAGATCAGGGGTTTGCAACCTGCACTCTGGAGCCACAAGTAGCTCTTCTATAACTTTGGCTAGATATGATAAAAACAAACTTGTGGTTTTTAAAATAGATAAGATGAAAAGGCAGCTTCATTAGAATAGTTGCCTTCAATATCCACAACAAAATTAACTTTAAAGTACCAGCATTATATTTAGATCTGGGTTTTTTATTTAACCATCCACTAGTGAACTAGACCAAATTCTTGCTTTGCAAAGTTTGGTCTAGGCACGCTCCACTGGAACCTCCGCAGCTCCTACCAGGACTCTGGCTGGCCAATCACAGCTCTCTAGAGGGGTTTCAAACACATAAGGAGCTGTGATTGGTCCATAATGGTGGGCCAATCATAGTGCTCTATCTGCTTAGTGAACAAATCACAGAGCTTTATCTGCTTTGTGGGCCAATCAGGACCCTCTATATGCCTGGTGGGTGGGATGATGCAACAGAGTGAAACAAGAGTATGTCACATTCATTGTCCAGTGGAATGTGGAGATCATTTGAAAGACAACGGTAGAACCCGCCCCACAACCGAGAGCCGCCAATGGAGCGTGGCCAGACTAAATAATACATTTATTTAGTCTGGCTTGCCAGACTAACAAATATCAGCATTCCACTGAAAATGCATCATGTCCACACGTTTTATATTTTTACACCTATTATAAACTAATAGGTGATTTTTCCCAAGTGCACTCAAAGATATCAGTTATTGGATGAACACAATCTAATCATGGCACCTATTTCCACGTAATTTAACCAAGTACGATAGCCCATTTTTGATCATGTCAAACGAACTCAATTGGAATTTGGTGGTTTAATTTAATCAGATTACATTGGATCAATGTAGTTTCCTTTCATTGACTCAAAATTATTTATTTAAGTATGTAGAATAAAAAATTTTTTAATTCATTCAACAACAGTTAAAAACTTGAGAAAACACAATTAAATCTTGTGGTTTGAACATCTATCTTGTTAATCAAGGCAATTACTGTTAGTCTTGCTTAATGAACCAATATGGGGGTTGATGATTTTACTCATATAAATCTATGTATTTCAATTAGATTTGTTTTCATTTGTTACACATAATTAGAACCCATAATTTTATAATAAAAAAATCACAATTAGATTATGATGACATTAACTTTATTAACTGGATTTAGTAGACAACATAAAAGCGTACCATTTTTGTACATCTTCTGCAAGCATAATGCAATTTCAAAGGTAAACACTAGAAAACTTATTTAAACAGGAAATTCCATTGTAATCATGCAAATCAGACAGTGGAACCAAAACTGCCACAACTAATAATGGATGTAAAAATTGCTCTATGAACTATTATGTTAACTGTATTATAAAAAATTATATAAAAATTTAAAACAGTTCCCTTTCGGCAAGATAAAAAATCACAAAACACAATTAGTATTGTGTGAATTTGAAAATGAATAAATAAATAAAAAGTACCAAAATTATAGAAAAAATTCAGGGGCAATACACCAAAAGAAAAATATAGGGAAAAAAAATCATAATCCATAGAAAATACCGTAAATCCTCTAATACAGGCCCTGGCCTGTATTTGACTCAAGCCCATCAAGCTCCAGGCCTTTATTGGAAGTAGGGCCAGAATTAGAGGCAGGCCTCTATTTCTATTTGAGCAAAATGAACTAATGGTTCGCTGGAGTTTTTGACACTTAAAATTGCACCCACATTTTTAAAGTTAAACACATTTCTTTTAACAACGGTAGTTTCTGCTTCAGCCCTCTCCCCCTCCCCCTGCTTCAGCCCTCTCCCCCCTCCCCCTGCTTCAGCCCTCTCCCCCCTCCCCCTGCTTCAGCCCTCTCCCCCCTCCCCCTGCTTCAGCCCTCTCCCCCCTCCCCCTGCACAGCGGCCGCAAACTCACTGATGCGCCTGCAGCCTCTCGGAGTTCCTGCTGCTCTAAACATTAAAATAATTATTTCATTTTCTGTTCCTCACTTCTGATTACCTTCAGTGGTGTCTGTTTGTTGCAACCAGCAGGTACAAAAACTAACTTGTTTTTATTTGACTATTTTTCTGTCCTGCCTGTTTATTATCTTCCTGCATCTCCTCTCAATCCTAAAGAGAAACTGCTACCTGGGTTCATATATATTCACCTCATGAGTTACCTTTGAACTGCAGTTCTAAAAGATCTACTGACCGCAAAAACAGCGGGGTGTGCACTGCTTGGCGGCCGCATCAGTTAGGTGCGTCACCGGAGGACAAGGTGATGCGTCCCGCTCCACAGCAGCGAAACGCATCAGGCGCAAATAAAAGACAGAAAACATAAAAGGAAATGAGCCGACATGAACGATTGCGTGTTAAATTAGTTTTTGAGGTGGCGACACCTGATTTGATCATGTTACTGTGGCCGTGCTCAGGACGCAGATGTCTGGAGCGCGTCAACGATCAGAGCTTTGCATGCGCAAGCTGGTTAAGGTTAGGATGGGGGTGAGGGGAAGGTTAAATTGCAAGAGGGAAAAGGTCACAATTTGGTTAAATGTCCGTTTTTCCGAGGACTGCATCTTGTCAGTCATTATCACGTGACAGCGACTAGTCGATGGCAGGCATGAAAAGTCACTATAGAGTGGTGAAGTCGACTAGTGACTAGTTCATACAACCCCTGCTACTGCTCTCCAGAGTGTTCTGCAGCATAATCAGCACGTTCTCTTTGAACTTGATATCAAATTTTCGCCTCCTCTTCGTCTCCGCACGGTTAAAGTTACCCTCGCGGTCTATCACTGGCAAATCAAAAGTGAGACGGATGACACAACCCCCCCCCCCCACCCCCCCCCCCCCCCCCCGTGGTACTTGCTTGTTACCACATTCCTCCCGGCCATTATTCACCTCCGCCGACTCCGACACCGGCCAAAATATGATACCCGGCCATTAATTGAATACAGGCCTGTATTAGAGGATTTACGGTAAGTACAGGGAGTTAAACACAAAATAACTTTTGGGAATTAAAACTAAAACAATAAAGGGCTTCAAATCGAATTAAATTACAGTTGACAAATCATTTTTCAAATTCAATCAAAGTCTACAATGTTTGGTGTGTCTAATTGTAATAATTATTTTTGAGCCATTTCTATATATCTGTGTTGTCATTTTGGTTTCAGTCCTCCAAAGCTAGCAACATAGCTTTGCTGTGTTTTAAAACATGCCAGTAAGCAAAGGGGATGCATTAAAATAATAAAGAGTGAACTCTACCGGTGGCAGTGCAGGTAAACTTTACAGGCACCTAACACATAAAAACAACAAACTGTGTACCTGAAACCAGCAAACAATATTTCTTGGAGAAATCCCCTCAATTAAATTTTTTTTAAATGCAGACTTTGTTCTACAAACTGAACATGCCATTACTTCCCAACATTCCTTTAAGTGCTCAAGCACAGACATGCCTTTACACAAACATGAACTGAAGTCCAACTATATTTGTGTCATGCAAGCACCCCCCCCCCCCAAAAAAAAAAAGCATTTGGAAGAATAAAAATAAAAGAGGGGGACTCTAAAGTACTCCTATGATATCTCCATTTTACCATTGGCAGTTCAACACATGGCAGCAGTGTGTGAATTAGAACCTATACTATAAACCCAAAAGAAAAACATAACAGAAGTAAACAAGTCTGTAATTCTGACCCATTTGGAGCTATCTATATGACAAATAAAAATCATCTGCAGTGCTACACATAAAGGTGAAGTGCCCAACAGAGAGAATCCAAAAACTAAACTTTTTTTTAAATAAATACATTTTGAATGAAATAAAATTAATAATGTAACCCTATACAACTCAAATAATAATCTTCAATACTGGAAATCACCATTGCACCAATGAACCATTCAAAACCTTCTGTAATTTTTAAGTGCACTCACCCCATAAGCTCTCTGGCACTTTAATTCTTCCACGCCTCCAGAGTACCAAAACTCCCAACAGCCGAGCGAGCAGAATCAGAAACCGAGCGTGCAGAAAGGCTGCCACATGCGCATGTTTTCCTCTGCTGTGTGCTCGTTGGCCAACGCGCGCATGCAGTCACTTGTGCACATCCTTGTGCGCTCACAGACACAGTTTGCTCCCTCTCAGTGTACAAATGACCTCCTCGCCATGTATATTCTTCACTCGTGGAGGTTCTAACGTCCACGCGCGAGTCCTGTTCGTGCGCGCGATGTGGACAATACGCGTGCACGAGATATGGCGGAATACTCACGCCATAGACTGCACAATTAAAATTCACTCAAATTAAATTTAGATTTAAAAATTAAAAAGAAAAGAAAAAGTTAAAGGATGAACAGTTGCAGTGCAGAATATGCAGTAAAAGAACAGTTATTCAAAGGTAAACGAATACAAGGTTTTCAATTTTGATTTAAACTTTACTAGAGTTGGGGCACATGTGAGGTCATGAGGAAGCTGATTCCATCTGTGAGCAGCATGGTAGCTAAAAGCAGTTGTCCTACAGTACGTAGGTTTAGTTGGGTGATCTGAGCTTGGGGCTGGGGTGCCTGTGCTCCTGCTTGTGTGTAGACCATCTTTAGTGTGTTCATTCTGAATGTTTCTTCTAACTGCATTACTTGAACCCCTCTGTACTGCTATAGTTTTTCAAACCATGGCTTTTGTTTTTGCTCGCTGCCAGCTTAAGAACTATACACAACATTTTTGTAGTACATGTATATTTTATTTCATTTATAATACTTTATATGTGAATTGAACTCAAGCAGTAATAAATGGATTTAATTTAATTTTCAACATTCAAAAAGAGCATGACATGCTGGGAAATCTGCTCCATCCAACCAGTAATCAGTGAGCTGAATCATGAATGCAATCTTTTTAAGTTACTCCAACAAGAAGAAATCAAGTATAAACACATTGTACCCATTTAAGTTACCATTACACGAGCTAATCATGTTCATCTTACAAACTTAATCCAATTATGTAGAATCTACATGTAAGGAATTTGAAACTTGAACAAACAGAGGATTTTCATTTTTCCAGTGAAAGCTACACTTGTGAGCAATAGTATTTGCATGAATGTCATCGTCATCATCATCGATCATGATGACCAAGGTGTTTCACCTTTGTGTTTATAGTGAGTATAGTATTTGAAAGTTTGAACAAAGGAGTGTTTAGTCTGTTATCCTGCTTAGGTCTGCATATCAAGATTGAACTTTTAGTGGCATTTTCTTGTATGTCACATTGCACCCCACATTCATTCCAGGCATTGAGAAGCTACGTAATCCAGCATTACTTGGACCAAAGACTACCAGGTCATCAGCATACATCAGATGTTTTACCCAGCAGGCATCCTGTTTTATGGCAACCAGCATGTTTTACTGTTTCCCTGCTTCAACCCACCTGATTGTAATCAGCAGCTGATAAGAGCTTGATGAGCTGCTGAACAGGTGAATCAAGTGTTTTGGATTAGGGCGATGTATCTTATGCACAATGGGATGTCATGGGAGCACACGAGGCAGGATATTCCACTTTGCTTTAGCAAAATAAATATGTTCCCTTAGGGGGGTGATGGAAAATAATTAAGAAACATTGGATTAGGGAAACAACTAAAGCATGCTGGATACCAGCTCTGCAGGAAAGGAGCTGGGAATCACTGCTGTAGAGAAACCTTACATACACAAGCATGTGTATGCATGCAGGTGCTCCCATGGTTCACCTCTTATCTGTCTGAGTGTTCCTTCTCTGTGCCCGTCTCCAAGTTTCAATCTTCCAAACACCTCCCTCACCCATGGTGTCCCGCAAGGTTTCTGTGCTGGGGCCTCTACTGTTCCTCTCTATTTGCTTCCTCTGCAGCAAACCTTTAAAGGAATCTCCTACCATCTTTATGCAGATGACATCCAACTGTACATCTCCTTTAAGCCCCATGAGATGTCTAAGCTGCAGCTGTTACACACCTGCTTAGACTCTATCAAAACCTGGATGGTGGGAGCTTTCTTCAGCTGAATGAAGATAAGACTGAGATCCTCATCTGTGCCCCAGACAAGCTGGTTCCCAAAGTCAGAGACTCTCTTGGTCAGCTTGCTTCCCACACCAAACCTTCTGTCAGGAATCTTGGCGTGACCTTTGACCCAGCTCTCACCCTGGATTCTCATGTCAGTTCTCTTGTTGGCTCTTCCTTCTTCCATCTCAGGAACGTTGCTAAGCTGAGTCCCATTCTGTCCTGCTCTGAACTTGAGATTTTTACAGTCAGTAAGTGTCACATCATGTTGGGATTTGGACCCAAAATGCAGAAACCCAGAATGAAACAGAGAATGAGAGAGATGAAGTAAATGTTCCTTTATTAAGGAGGGTCACAGCCAAATCTAGATGGAACATTTAAATCAAAAGGACTAGGAGGACGAGAGGCAAAACAACACTGACAAGCAACAATGAACTGACAAACACAGAAGACAAGAGCTTAAAGAGTAACTAAACCCCAAAATAACATTATTTAGCTTATAAACTGTATGGTTGGTACTGAGCCCCTAAAGGGACATGGGAGGGGAAAAAACCTTTTGCGAGATATCGCAAAGTTTCCCACGACAGTGAACCGGAAGATAAACAGACACACAACAATGGAGGAGCGTCCATATCATCCGTGGGGGAAGTTTATAGATTTTTATTTTGATATTGGCTTTACATACAAAGACATTAAATTTGTTCTTGGCTGCAGACATGGCGTTGATATAAGTGAGAGACATTTGAAAAGAATTCTCAGTGCGAGGGGACTTTCTCGTCGTGAAAGGTACTGTGATATTGCGGACTTGGTTGAATTCATAAGCAACGAGCTACAGTACTCTGGCCAGCTTCACGGGTACCGCTGGATGTATGCCAAGTGTCGAGAACATGGATTACGAGCAAAGAAGGAAGATGTGAGGCTGGTGTTGAAGGAGCTAGATCCGAGAGGAGTGTCACTGAGGCAAGCAAGACGCCTAAGA
Source organism: Nothobranchius furzeri (assembly GCF_043380555.1). Classification (NCBI taxonomy): domain Eukaryota; kingdom Metazoa; phylum Chordata; class Actinopteri; order Cyprinodontiformes; family Nothobranchiidae; genus Nothobranchius; species Nothobranchius furzeri. The sequence goes on from NC_091757.1 coordinate 24,318,630, forward strand.
CGACGGAACTACTTTTCAAAAGGCACGAACTTCACATGGCACATTGACAGCTATGACAAACTGAAGCCATATGGCTTTTGCATCAACGGATGTATCGATGGGTTTTCCCGAAAAATAATCTGGCTTAATGCCTATATAACGAGTAGTGACCCAAAGTTGATCGGGGGTTATTACGTTGATGCGGTCCAACGTTTAGAGGGATGCCCTAGGGTTGTGAGAGGCGATCTCGGGACAGAAAACGGCCATGTCAGAGGCTTTCAGCGGTTCCTCGTCCCCATTAATCTAGACGGCTCTGTCGACAGCTACCTGGAGGGAGCAAGCACCGCCAATCAACGGATTGAGTATTGGTGAGGGTTTCTGCGCAACCAGTGTGTGGAATTCTGGATGTCTCTGTTTGCAGACATGAGAGACAATGGATTTTTTGACGGCGGTTTTCTGGACAAGGCTATTCTTCAGTTTTGTTGCATGGGACTCATCCAGGTGAGTGTGTGCGTGTGTGTGAGAGTGAGAGAGAGAAGGAGCTAGAGAAAGGGATGAATAATAGAATGGAGCAGAGAGACAGAATGTGAGGAAGGAGGGAGGGAAGGATGAAGGGAGGAGAGGGAAGGATGGAGGGAGAGGAGGGAGGAGAGAGAACATTTTTGCATTTTTAAAGTGTATATGAATGTGCAGTTTTTCCTAATTCTACTTGTTTATTCTTTTTAACAGGATGAGTTAGATGACACTGTCCAGGTTTGGAATGCACACGTCATCAGACCATCGAGGAACATCCATGACCCAAGGGTCGGCCCAATGTGATGTATGCATTGCCTCAGCTCAATGGGACCAGAGACTTTCTTTCTCCTGTTGAAGATGAACATCTTCAGCTGTGCAAAGATGAATGCATCTTTCGCCGGCCGATACCATGCGATCAAGATGTTTATGAACTATGCAACATCTTCATTGCGGAGTCCCATCTGACCTTGCCATCAGATCCCTATCAGGCTATGACTTTGTATAGGCACCTAAGAGAGGCCATCACTGCCTCTTTGTGATTCAGGGATATTTCTTTATGCCCTGTATGGGAACAATAAAGTAGCCACTATTTGATAGATAGTTGATTTATCATTTAAATTTTTCTTCTAAAAAAATTCAAAAAATATTTTGCATTTCCCACTATAGGTTCATCTATTTCTCAAAACATGTTGATATATTGCAGTAGTTGACAGTGAAGGTACAGTATGTGCAGATGAACAAACTCTGTAGCCAAGCTTGTGATGTCAGAGTGGAGCAGAAAATGTATTATTCTGTATGAACTGTAAAAAAACATGTGAAATCTGCTACCTTGAACTTGGCCATATCTGACTGGTTTGTCAATAAAAAACAAGTGATATAAAAATTTACACTGCAGTACTTATAGGTCATGTAATGACAAAATGCACTCACATTCAATAAAAATGTATGTGGTGGCATTAAGTTCCACTAGTAAATGAATGTAATGGAAATATTACGATCGTGCTGAAGGCCATCTCACACAGGCAACCGCAGCGTATACAGAACATGTTGTAAACAGGAACACTCATCTCTACAGTGAGTATCAAACTTTTTCTGAATAAGGAACATTCTGGTGTGAATTTCAATTGATATTCCACCTTTATGTAGAATTTTATCTTTAGTTATATTTCAGGAACAAAAACCTTGCCCCGTCATTCCCCTCATCTGGCTGCAGCCAGTTTGCTTTGGTTACACATGAAAACACAAAGTAAATGGGAACAACTAGCATTTTGCTGGTTATATTCCCTTACATTGTTTTATGCTAAACTAGCGCAAACTGGCTGCTGCCAGATGGGAAGAATGACAGGGCAGGTTACGAAATGTCTTTTCCTAACTTTTCAAACTCAGAGGAATATGACAAAAGATAAAATTCTAAATAAAGGTGGAATATCCATTTGACATTTACAGTTCTACCAGTGATGGGCAACTCTGCAAATTACAGAACATTACACTAATATTCTTTAAGGAACAAGTTCAGCAATGAAGCTGGGTTCTACTCAAACTGGTGGAAATAAAAGCTGCAGTCATTTTCAAAGTATATTTCAAAACAAAATTACTGTAAAAACTATGGAGGTGTCCTATTACACCAATAAATAAATCAAATTGCAGGATGATATAAATTTAAATTAACAACTGCTTACCCCAGTTTTCAGTGCATCAAGGTGTTTAAATGATAACAAAAATAAATAAAATCAACCATACAATAAGGCCTATTACTATGTGGCCTTTTCAACATCACGTGCAAGTTCAAATATTGTCCATATCTAAGTAGTTGCTGGACAGGATATTGTCAAATTCTGTGCGGAATTCTGGGTAAGAACTGTATACACATATATGTACACATATGTACATGGTACATCAAGTGTAGCTCCACAGGTGTGAGCAACAGGCCTTCTGTTGAGGCCAGTTTCTGCATTAAAGCTAACCATAATTTTCTCAACACAAATAACTGAGGAACCTGTGCAGAAACGCAGGATTTTCTCAGCTTTGGCTTGATCAGCATTTCTCACATAACGCTGGAGATGGTAAAAGGTTGCTTGTTCTCTCTGAGACAGCACCACCTTTGTTGTTTCAAACAGTTGCATCACTCTTTTGCCTGTGGGCTTCTTTAACTCATACAGATTTAACACACTGTCCTTATCTGCAGTGGCGGGCGGTGCGTTCCACCCCTGGGCCTTCAGTGATTTCCTATTCAGTCCAATCTAATTTGTGTAACGTGAGGAAATATGGGTTTTCTGTCACAATGGTGGTGTTGGACGCAGCTGGGTCATAGCTGGGTCGCTGAGAACTTTCACCCACAGATTAAGACCTGAACGCCAGCGAGTCTGGGAGGAAACCATAACATCAACCACCTGCAGTCTACCAGAAGATGTGTTTCCATGAGTTGTACCCAGACCAAGTCAAAACATAAAGTTTAAACTTCTTTTTCTTGATTTTAATGTTAAAATAACCATTATCATTTTGCTCATTATAAATGTGTTTAATCAAATGAATGACTAGTATGCTTTGGGGTAATTATAATGGATTAATGAATCCACACTTAAGTAGATAATGTTGAATGTGTGGTACTGACCTTCACACTCAAGCACACAAACATTCACACCCACCCACACACATCTGCCCACAGTAAACTCCAGACACATTTGATGACGCACATGTTTTGCTTTGAGAAGAGAGGTTTTTGGTAAGTTTTCAGTTTTATGATTCAGTTCGTGTTGGACAACGAGAGAGAACAGACCTGAAAACCAAAGGGGGGGCAGAGCCTGTTGGCTCGTTCTTCCCCCCTTTCACGCTGTTTCTGCCAAGCCAGGCAGAATAGCTGAATCGCAACTTCTAACGCAGACTCATTACCGAGTCTTTTGATTTCTGAGTGAATTAACTTAAGAAAGCGCATCGATAAAACGCTCTACCATCCACGTGTACCGAGGGCAACTCTGGACCGGTTCCGTTCGACACCTACGTCTCCTGTCAGCCGCCGGTGTCATCTGGATGAACCACAACATCCTCCACGGCCCGGATCCGAAAGAGGGTCCACAAGAGTTCGGTGAGACAGAGCACGGTTTTAGCGTTTGATGCAGTTCTCTGATAAGACCTAAGTTTATCCAAACCATCACTTCACTCAGACACCTGTTTCTTCCTGAAGCAAAATCAGACTCACACACGCATTCATGTCACAACATTCTCAATCTTCATAAATTCACCAGAAGGTCTATTTGAGCAAGAACAGCATATAAACTGTTAAAAGATTGTCCCACAAAGTTGCCAATGTGATTGTTATTTCCTGTTTGTCAATTTTCAAAATCATTAGTTTAACTTGAAGAATTAAAACTTTTAATCCTTCAAACTTGTTTCCTCATTGAACTGAAACACAGACACTCAGATATTATCGGCAGTTTATGGATGAAAACAACCTTTGAGTCTTCTGAACAATATAAAATTTGGTTATTGATTTATTAAAATTAATATTCCGAATTAATACGTAGCATGGTTTCTCTTTCATAAAAGAGCATAAATCCATAACGCTACATTTAATGGCGAGCGTATCCAGTCTTCTATATCTGCGATATGTCTGATTTCTTACATCTAAAAGCTACAAACAACGCTTTTCTCTGTGTTTCACTTTGATGTCTTATTTTGAAATTAACCGGAAATTGTTCCGCTGAAGTCACTCTTCCGGGAGGCGTCCTGGTGGAAACTTGACCGGGAAGATCTCCGATCTCAAATTGACCGCAAATTACAGACCTAACTTTGATTTATCACATCTTCGCCTTCGGAGCGAACGTGTGAGTTGTGCTTTTGACTCAATTTTGTCCATTTTGACGCGCCGCCGCGTCTCTAGTCTAACCTCAGGTCGGAAAGCTACGTTTCCGCTCTGACCATTGCTGAGTGAGCTACCGTGAGCAGCTTATCCTCAGTTCCTAAAATTATCACTAAATTCTCCGAACCTCAGAACCGAGACTAAATTCTCGGACACCTTTCGTCTCAGTGTGTTGACACTGTGGGCGAGCTATTGTGGAAAATATCTCCATTGCATGGGCGACTTATAGAAACCGAATCTGAACGGAATGCCCGTAGGCACCTACTGTTGCTTGATTGCACGGTAAACGTCGTAAGCCGGGTTATGGCCGTCACGCGTTACTGCATTCAGATTGCGTACGCTTTTTGAAGTCCGTATTACAAGCGGGGCGAGATGCCTACTTGTTAATTGGGAAAATTTAAGTCTGGTCGCTACAGACAAAGAACGCTAGACCTGGCCGGAGAGCTAAGCTAGCACCACAGTTAGACAAAAAGGGAACGCGTCCCGTTAGATTGTCATACCATTTCTGACACAGTCAGTCTGTGTCCTCACAAAACCCGCATTGGCGGTGGTTCTTGTAAATCGCTACGGTGTGTAGAATCTACATTTTGCTACGTTTGTCCGTCTGATAGCATCTCGGCAGCGTAGGGTTTATTATTTTTTTTATTATTTTTATTTTGGACCGGTGATCGGGTCGGCTTTCACAGCCTCCGTTGCTCGGTTCCATGCCTTTTTCTTCCATCTTGTGAAGTTGTGTGTATTCATTTCTCTATCAACAATTCCTTGTTTTACCCTGTGTCATAAAGTTAAGTAGGCTACGGACAGTCCTTGTTTGTGTGAGACATATTAAGGAATCTGCCCGGAGTTTTACGTAGGCTCAGAAGGTAAAAACGCGAGTTGCTCTGAACTTAATGGGAGATGGACGAGACACGACAAAATCTTTCTTGCACTGTTACACCTGGTGTAAGGTTCTCTGACGTTCTGCTTCCAGAACATGCCATGACGCAGGAGACTGTTCACCGGCCGAGCATTGCTGGTCCCTCCGCCCGCCCGAACGGGCCCGTTTTAGGCGGGTGCCGCCGGTCGGGAGCAGTGGGGACTAGTGGCTGCGGTTCGGTGCCAGCTGCTCGGGGTCGGAGGTGGTTCTGGTCTGCAATTCATGACGTGAATTCATGCAACATGCTGTTTACAGTCATAACGCTTTTTCTTTACTTTTATTTCTTCCAGGGGGTCAAAAACCCACCATCAATATCAAGGTTTGAAATAAACAACACTTTCTCTGCTGCTTTTAGGCTGAATAAATCTCTTGAGCCTATGGTTAACCTCTCTGACAAACAGGTTGTGCTTAACCCTTTGTTTCCTAATGCTTCTCCTCTGTCATCCATGTTAAAGGCTGAACATCTCTCCAGCATGGGTGTGAAATCTTCAGGCTGTGACCCACCGCTTCAGGCAGAGGTCTGTTTTACTCGTCAGTCCGCCTCATGCACAAACCAGCTTCTTTATCGGGGCGTGATGGAAAAGTCAGCCGCCGTGAAACACTTGTGGTCTCCGGACGGAGCTACCATGCCATTTAAGGGGTTTGTGCCCGGACATCTTGACCTTTATGTGAATGACCTTGTCACTTTTCAGTTTGTGACCTCTGCTAATACGGTGGCCAATTCTTTTCTCCTTTCACAGGGGTGTGACTTAGTCTCGGGCCTCTGTGCTCTCTTTCCTGTGATTTCTCTTACAGGTGACCACGACGACACAGAAAACCCTGCGGTTTCCAGCAGTCCTGTGGTCAGTGGCGATATTAAAGGTGGCTCGGTGGTTGCTGCGCACACCTCTCTCACGGGCTCGGGAAGGCAACCCGGCCCGGGAGGTGTAGGTGCGTGCAGTGATGCTATGCTCGGGGCCCCTCCTGACAAAGGGGGGGTGCTGAGTGGCTCTGAGTTTTCCGTTGCGGACTTCAACCGGTTCGGGGGAACGCCTCCTCCGAGCGGGCGGGTCATTGCAGAAATCGACACTGACCTTCCACCAATTCAGCTGACAACATTGACCTCCGACCCGGAGTTAGGTGCTGCACCTTCTACGGGGCGGAGTTCTAGTCAGTCTGTAAATACTCTGGTTAAACCGGGTTTTTCTGATTCAGTGTGGGAACCTCCATCATTCTTGGGATTAAAGTATTCTTGGCTTCAGTTTTCAGGACAGACCATGTTCCTAAAGCTAGTGTCATGTCTGTATCTGATTCTAAACATAGCTAGGTTGGCTTTGACACCCGTGACACAACCATCCTTGGATCACTCCTTTTCAGAACCTCCAAGTCCAAAACCTCCAGGTCTTTGGACATCTGAACACCTACTCTTTCAGCACGATCCAGGTGACAATGTGCATCTTCTTGGTATTAGGGCTTTTAAGAGCTTAAGAACTGTTCTTTGTTATGCTTCTCCTGTCTCACAGACACGGCATAAGTTTGAGAAACAAAAGGGGGGTGGGGAGCCTCCTCCTGCTTTGCGAGCATTATTTTCGCATTTCCAGTTCACTACTATTTCTGATCACAACAAAGTCGCCTCCGTTAAGCTGCAACACAACTTTGAGCAGGTAAAATCGGGTTCTGATCTAACAGCTAAACCATCAGCTTCGCTCCAGTTCCAAACGGGACCCTCAGGTAAATTCAAACAAGTTTCCCTGTGGGTTCGTAACACAAGATACAAACAGTTTGTTAACCAAATCGCTTATGAGCCTGCTCCCACAGATACGTCCAAACTCGTGTCTCTGTGGGTCCGCAATACCAGATTCAAAACTCTATTCTGACCAACTCTATTCTGACCGGATTCTTTTCCACTAACCGGTGGACCGTTACAAATTCTCTCGTTTGTGGGATGAATTTTTAACAAATGTGATATCCTTTGGTTTTTTTTTTCAGGTTACCTGCCTCCAGCCAGGGTCCTGTTACTAACTCACATCTTTAGGGATTACTAACCTACTGATTTACATTTTTAGAACTGATTTACATCTCTATCTTTTTATTAGTGCTTTGTGTAGCATGATTATATTTGATAGCAAATTTAATTTTGTTTTGTTACTATTTCCCTTAAAGGGCCACAAGCAAGTTTGCCCTTCATTTTCATGATTATTTCTTTTATATATATGCCTTTAATTAGTGCAGCCTGCTGAGTTTCACATATCAGTTAGGATTTACTTTCTTTTATTTGTGTTTTCTCTGCATCACGTTTTTACATGACACGTAGAACAGGGTGCAGAACATTTCTTCTTTAGATAATTCACAAAAGGCACCCACATTTTCCCAGAGGCACCCATAGATAGGTTTTGATTGATTTCTTTGTTTTGCATCAAATGCTATCTATCGTGTGGGCTGTCTCACTTTGTCTCCTTTTCCGAGCTCGTATGGACTACATCCCATCAGAGGGGTCGTCTTCACCATCCTTCAACTGGTTTCCTGTCGCATGGGGCTTCGGTCGTGGTTCGAGATGGGTCGAGGTCTGCGCCGGACTTCGCCTGGACTACGCCTGGGGAATACATCACCTGCCCAGCTCCGTGTGACACACGAGCTGCTTATCCTTTGCATACCTTTGCATTATTGCTGATGAAATTAACTGCTATTGAAATAGCTCTGCTTTCAAGATTCCCTAAGTGGATTACTTTACAATGATTGCAACAGTTTTGGCCTTAATCATCTGATCAGGATAGACTCCCTTCTACACGAGACCTGTGGAGACGCTTCATCGTTCCTGCCTTCATCTGGGATGTCTACCTTCACGAGTACATCACGTTATTGTGGTTGTGACGTCAGGTGGCCTCTGCTTGACCTCCATGTCATCACAAAAAGGGGGGAATGTAACGTGAGGAAATATGGGTTTTCTGTCACAATGGTGGTGTTGGATGCAGCTGGGTCATAGCTGGGTCGCTGAGAACTTTCACCCACAGATTAAGACCTGAACGCCAGCGAGTCTGGGAGGAAACCATAACATCTGCCACCTGCAGTCTACCAGAAGATGTGTTTACATGAGTTGTACCCAGACCAAGTCAAAACATAAAGTTTAAACTTCTTTTTCTTGATTTTAATGTTAAAATAACCATTATCATTTTGCTCATTATAAATGTGTTTAATCAAATGAATGACTAGTATGCTTTGGGGTAATTATAATGGATTAATGAATCCACACTTAAGTAGATAATGTTGAATGTGTGGTACTGACCTTCACACTCAAGCACACAAACATTCACACCCACCCACACACATCTGCCCACAGTAAACTCCAGACACATTTGATGACGCACATGTTTTGCTTTGAGAAGAGAGGTTTTTGGTCAGTTTTCAGTTTTATGATTCAGTTCGTGTTGGACAACGAGAGAGAACAGACCTGAAAACCAAAGGGGGGGCAGAGCCTGTTGGCTCGTTCTTCCCCCCTTTCACGCTGTTTCTGCCAAGCCAGGCAGAATAGCTGAATCGCAACTTCTAACGCAGACTCATTACCGAGTCTTTTGATTTCTGAGTGAATTAACTTAAGAAAGCGCATCGATAAAACGCTCTACCATCCACGTGTACCGAGGGCAACTCTGGACCGGTTCCGTTCGACACCTACGTCTCCTGTCAGCCGCCGGTGTCATCTGGATGAACCACAACATCCTCCACGGCCCGGATCCGAAAGAGGGTCCACAAGAGTTCGGTGAGACAGAGCACGGTTTTAGCGTTTGATGCAGTTCTCTGATAAGACCTAAGTTTATCCAAACCATCACTTCACTCAGACACCTGTTTCTTCCTGAAGCAAAATCAGACTCACACACGCATTCATGTCACAACATTCTCAATCTTCATAAATTCACCAGAAGGTCTATTTGAGCAAGAACAGCATATAAACTGTTAAAAGATTGTCCCACAAAGTTGCCAATGTGATTGTTATTTCCTGTTTGTCAATTTTCAAAATCATTAGTTTAACTTGAAGAATTAAAACTTTTAATCCTTCAAACTTGTTTCCTCATTGAACTGAAACACAGACACTCAGATATTATCGGCAGTTTATGGATGAAAACAACCTTTGAGTCTTCTGAACAATATAAAATTTGGTTATTGATTTATTAAAATTAATACTCCGAATTAATACGTAGCATGGTTTCTCTTTCATAAAAGAGCATAAATCCATAACGCTACATTTAATACACCTTAAAATACCATCAATAGGACATCACAGCTGGAGAAACCTCACACACACACACACACACACCAGTGGCTGGTCAAGACATAATTTCCAGAGTCTTTAAAATCAAACTCGCATTCCCAGTTGAGAGTAGGAAGCTGACCACGGATACCGTCAAATCTCAGAAATGAAAGATGGGTTTAAGAGATGAGACAATAAAATAAATAAGTAAAGCAAACACATTATTTGCATTTGTTTTGGAGAAAATTGTACCGCGAAACAATTGAACATGTTGGCGCAAAAATAATACATTTACGCTTTTGAGTACGTTTAGGCCAGCAGAGAAGGCTTTGCTGGCCCTGACTGCCCACCACTGCTTATCTGGTAGTTTCAGCTTTACATGTGACATGGGAGTGGAGAAGCAATCAACTATATACTTCGGCTCTTGGAGAGTGGCTTTGTGGGCCATCGTGTCTATGGCAGACTTCATGCCATTCTGTGGAGGTAAGGAATGAGAACCCATCCGTGTGAAAAGGTCCATCAAGTCCTCTTGATCACTTTCCTCCATTGTGCCCTGGAGAGCCTTCTCAACAGCTGATCTTTCGATAGGAGGCAGGTAGTTGAGAAACAATGACATCAAGGTCTCTGTATCAACATTGTCAATTCCACTGATGCATGCTAAAATGAAAGCCAGGGAAAGCTTCACTGGCATTACACCATGATCGAGAAATCCTTTTACCCAAATGCGTCCAACCGCTTGCCATTCAGCCTCCGAGAAATCTGGCCTCAGCCTTGGAACTCGCTCCATTTCCCCCTCACACTGTTCAAGAACTTGCTCCCAGAAAGCTGTGTACACCTCCTTAGACACACCAGCATCATCAACGGCTTTTTCGTTTACAAAATCCATCTTTAAAGTCACATTCATGATGCTGCTGTCGGTAAATATGGCCAAAAGATCATCGACAACCTTTGTCCTGCAAATTGAAGCACGCCGCATGGTCTGTGGATTTCCTGCGATGCTGGACGATGTTGTTGAGGAAATCTGGCTGCTTGAATCCGATGGCAAATTCAGCTCACTGTCCTGCTGGAAGAACAAAATACATAAAAAACAGAGCGAGTGACTAATGAGTAAAGCAGAAGCCAAAGTATCCTAGCCCTTACCATGTTTGTGCCAAGGTTGAAGTAGCTTTGGGTCCTATGTTTCACATAAAAACAAAACCCAAGCATATTTTTATATGGTGTCACAAACCCCCTCGTCAAACTGCTTTCCATTCAAAATGTGTGATCTCTTACCCCAGTACAAGATAACCTTGAGAACATCAAAGTTAAAATGGTGTGTCTTACCTGAGCAGTTTGCGCTGCCTCCTCACGTATGAATAGCTGCTCATCCAGTCCAGTTAGGCCATCGCCTGAAGGTACTAGAAGCTGTATAACCTGGGTTTGTCCAATGTTCCTACTTGTAATGTCTGTTGGGGTTGACTGAAAGAGATGTGGTGGACCTGGGCTTTGTGCTGTCTCTGTCTCAAGTATTTCCATTCTCTTTTTTGATCTTGTTTTGTTGGTCCTGAAAGACCAAGACAGGTTCGGAGCGATTGGAGAAAAAGCTGTTTGCTTCTGAGTTGATGTTGGAGTCAGAAAACCAGTCTAAATAAGATTCACCGCTGCAGAGGGAGAACACACAGCTCTCGTGCAAGGACTACCGTCTTGCTTCAGCAGCTGCCAGAAGTGTTCTGCCGCTCAGTCTGAGACGGCTGTGTTTATTCACTCAAGCAGGGAGGGGTCACATGTTTGTACAAGTTTCAGTTTGAGCAATCCTCTGAACAGCAGACTTGCAGCCTTGAGATATAGTTAAACAGGATGCGGCTACTATCTCAACAGAAAACAGGAACCTATTCTCACGCTATGTGCAGAAAAACAATACCCGAGAGGAGGGGTGAGCAGCAGGTTAGGTTATAACCCTAACCCTAACAGGAACATCTGGAGTGTCTGATGAACTGCAGAGTGAGGTTCTCATCATGCACATTACCAATGATCTTAAGTAAAAGATGTTTGCTTGCGTTTACTTGTGTTCATTATCAGTTAACACTCTTAACATTCCCCCTTTTGAACTCTAATAAGAGTTCAACAATGATATAAAAAGTAGAAAACAAACACAATCATCACCCTTAATTCATTAACACAAAACCCAACAATTTATCAATTCAACAATACAACAACAATAACCTATGGAGTTTTTAATTGATGAAGGAGGACGGGGTAAACGGACATGGGGATAAGGAAACCCTTATATAGTAACTGAAGGGTGTTAAGTAGAACCCTTGTAAAATAACTGAAGGGTGTTAAATAGAACCCTTGTAAAATAACTGAAGGGTGTTAAATAGAACCCTTGTAAAATAACTGAAGGGTGTTAAATAGAACCCTTGTAAAATAACTGAAGGGTGTTAAATAGAACCCTTGTAAAATAACTGAAGGGTGTTAAATAGAACCCTTGTAAAATAACTGAAGGGTGCTCTCTTCTTCCCCCTGTCGAGGTCCCTCCACTGGCTCCAGGCAGCTGCAGGGGGTGATGATGTTACGACTCTCGTCCCGGCAGATGTGGTGGTAGCTTGGCACGCTACCGCGTCCTGCAGAGGTCAGCTACTTCTCGTCCTGGGCCCTGAGGTCCTCTTGGATTTCCGACACCGTCCATCCTGGCTCATCCCTGGCCGCGCACTGGGTCCAATGGTACCAAGCGTCTCCTTTGCCCTCCAATCTGACCGCATGTGAGGTCCTCTCGATCACCTTGTAGGGACCGGTCCACCTGGGCTCCGTCCACTTTCATTTGGTGACCTTTAGCAGGACCCACTCGACGCCTGGCACCGAAGGTGATGTATCTGTGGAATGAGGTTGAGTCCCCACCTGCTGAGAGAACTGTGAGACAAGGCTATGCAACAGGTTATAATATGTTCTGGAGTCCAGGCTTTTTGCGTCACGGTCATTGTCAGTCAGAGGTACTGGGCCAAGGAAAAGGTCGCCCTGTCTGCAACTCAAAAGGAGTAAATCTCATAGTTTTGTTAACAGAGCTTCTAATGGACATGAGAGCCAGTGGTAAGGCATCTACCCAAGTCATTTTGGTCTGTGCACAGATTTTAGCCAATTTGTTTTTTATCGTCTGGTTCATTCTTTCCACCTTCCCTTGGGACTGTGGGTGGTATACTGTCCCGAACTTATGTTTCAGACCCAGCATTGTTTCTACTGCCTTTAGATCTTTGTTTTTGAAGTGGGAACCATTATCAGACCTTATTTTCCCAGGAAACCCATGCTGTGGAATATAATGGTTTATCAGACATTTTATCACAGTTTTGCTGTCTTCCTTTCTGGCAGGCCAAGCTTCCGGCCAGCCAGTGTAGGCATCCACGCAGACCAGCAAATACCTGTAGCCCCTCTCCCGGTTTACCATGTCTGTGTAATCTATGATTACTTCATTTCCAGGACAAGTTGGGATTGGAAATCGTCCTTGCAAAGGTTTCAAGGTGGGTTTTATGCCGTACTGGCAACACTCTGTACATGTTTTGACCAAATATTTTGCCATATCTGCGCTGTGAGGATGCCACCAATGAGCCAGATTTTTGACCATTTGGGCCGGTCCCACATGTCCCACCCCGTGGGCCTCTTCCATAGCTGTTTGCCTGATACCTGGGGGTAGGATAGGTCTCTCATCTGGACCTCTCCAGATCCCTTGGGCCTTTATCGCCCCTCTTGCCATCCATAGGCTCTTTTCCTGTGGTGAGGCCTGTTCTTGTAAGTCGCCTAGGGTTTCTGTTGTTACACGAATTCTGGGATCCTGATTTTTCTCAGGAGGCGGAACCTCAACCACCATATTGTATATGGGTAGGTATCCTGCTGCTCGTTTGTCTGCTTTATCGGCCTCCTGATTTCCCTGAGACACAAAGTCAGAGCCCTGACTGTGTCCTTTGCATTTGACTACTGCTACCTCTAAGGGGAGTAAGAGAGCTTCTGCCAGATCTTTCATGTCTTGTTCAGTAGGTTTGTTACTGGCGGTCAGAAATCCAGCTCGCAGCCATTGTTTTAATTCTACGTGAACCGCCCCTACAGCATACGCTGAATCACTGTAGATGTTAATTCTAAGTCCTGTTCCTAACCTTAGGGCTTCAACAATTGCTTTTACTTCTGCTCTTTGTGCGGACTGCATTCCCACGAGTTCTTCAGCTCTTACTGTTTGCCAACCTGAAGGTGCGTGTTCCACGATAGCCCATGCGGCTTTCAGCCCTTGTTCACTGTCTCGGTGACAACACCCATCAGTAAACCATTGCTTGTCAGGATTTTGTAAGGGTTGTGCTTGTAAATCGGTTCGAACCTTTTCTTCCTCACTAGTTCTTTGTTGACAAGAGTGCGGCTCTCCGCCATTCATTTGATCAGCCATGTTGATACCTTCATGCGTGTAGGAGATATGAGGAGCTTATAGGATAGTGCTCAGTTTCCTCTGTCTCTTTTTTTTTTTTTTTTTTTTTTTTTTTTTTAACGTGTCCTGTCTGGCTGTGAAGCAAGCAGAATTGATGTCTGAATGCTGGTAACAAGCCTTACAGTTTTACTCTCAGGTGGAGCATCAGAGCATCTGCTTTTAATGTCTCAGGTGGAGCATCAAAGAGTCTGCTTTTAATGTCGCACCTGATATTTAAAACTTTATTGTTATTGTTTTTGAATGCTTTGTAATTTCGACCAGACACGGAGACAGAGGTGAAAGAGAAAGGAAAAGAGAAAAGGTGGGGAGAGAGGGGGTTAGGTGGGGGGGGGATTCAACAAAAATAAACAATAATGAACAAGAGTCTGCTTCTAGACCTGCAAAATGAGACGAGAAAAAAGCAAAACATAACAAAAAAATGGGACACAACACCAATATAACAAAATCAAGCTATCACTGCGTCAATTTGATGAAGAAATATATAATCAATCATTGTTTAACTAAACAGTCACACGATAATATACCACAGTGCATTGAGTGCCCACCATAGTCTTAAGACATGTGTTGAACGTGCCCAAGCCCATACTTATGAGAGCACCATGTGAGCACCTGTGTGTGTACACGCGCTTGTTTATGTAAGGTTTATCTATAGGAGCGTCCAATAGAGAGTGTGAGGGACCACAGATCTGCCCCCCAAAGACGCGTAGGAGACGGGGGGGAGCTCCAAGTCCCAGAGATCCAGGCGCTGCCCCAGAACACAGGAACCCCAAGGAGCCCGCAACCAGAAAGGCCCCCGCCCCCCTCGAGAGGCACAGAGGATCGCCCCGGGGGGCCACAACCAGCAGCCGGCAGAGCCCCGGGAGATATCAGCGGCAAGTCCTCAGGCCTGCCCGCAGCCTCCCACCCCCTAGCCGGCCGAGTCCGGGACCCAGCGACCCGGGACCCAGGGGCGACCACCCCCGCCGGGGACCCAGCAGAGCCCAGGGACCCAGACCCCCCCAGGCCGCCACCGGGATTGATCAGGCAGATGCCAAAAATCTTAAACTCCCTGACCCGGGAGCCACGAACACTCAGGCAGACCAAGGCATCACACCCACACCAGGTGTGACAGGGGGGAGGGGAGACGAAGATCTATATCATCAAAGGAGGTCCCAGGAGAAGGGAGGAGTCAAAGGCCCCACCTGACATATACAGTCATACACAAACACAGTCACACACTCCCTCCCTCATGCTCACACATGCACATACAACCAAAGACTTACAAAAATACACGCCGGACACCCATTCATGCTCCCCATACACACCCTATTCACTCTGGTCCCGGTAATGCTGCACATGGGGTACAACCACCACCGGTTACCAGAGTTTGACCCTTTCTGCTGGGGTGCTGATGAGCAGGCTCCCCCGCCCACCGCCGAGCACAGCAACCCACCACCCCAGACCCCAACCAGACGGCCAGATCTCCCTCCTAGTCTCCAGCCCCAGGCAGCCAAGCAACAACAGAGGTGTGCTAAGACCCCCTGGTCTCCCTCCACCTGCTCCAACATAGTGTTGTGTGTTAATGAGGTGTATTCTATTGCTGTGGTGAGCGGGCAGTGCGGGCATTTTCTGGCCTATGCCAGCTGATGCCACTGCACCACCCTACTTGCACCCACAGCCCTTGGTGTCTAAATGCAGTTTAAAATTCGAAGTGGGCACCGGCACTCGGGAGGAGGCTGAGAACTCCCCCTGCCAAGTGCCGTTGAATGTGCTCACTCCCAAGGCCCTAAGTGTATGTTTGCGTGGAATGTTGTCGGTGGAAGTGCATAAGGTGCAAATAAAATTGGGGGGCAGGAAGCCACAGGAATGCGGAAATGGGGTCCATACCCGCACTCCTCGACTTGTCCACCCCCCAAGGTCCTATGTGCATGTTTGTGTGATGATGTGAGGGAGCAGGAGGAGAGAAATAAACGGGGATGGGGAGGAATGGCTGGTAGGGCTTAGCCCTCCAGGGAGCCAGCTCCCCCACTGACCCCAATAGGCACCTCCGTTGTCATACCGCCGCCCAGGGCATGGAGACCCCAGCCCATCCTGCCAGGGCCCAAAGCAGCAGCATCACAGAGCCCCACAGAGCCCGAGGGAGCCGACCCAGCCCCACCCCAGCAGAATATCTATGCCCATCCCTGCATTTGCACAAATTTGCTCAGTTTCCTCTGTCTCAATGAGGTCATGGTAAATGTTTGGGAGTTCACATAGGCCACCACGCTATGGGATGTTAGTACTTTCAGGGGTTATCCCATCACGATATGTGCAGTTTTTTGAAGAATTTTTGCGAGTCCCACCACGTGTTGGGTGCATGGAAGGTGACGCTTTTCAGTGTTATCCAATAGTATGCTAACATACATTAACACTTGTCTCTGTCCCCCTTTTTTCTGGAACAGGACACCGTTCATCCATCCTCCTGTTCCAGAAACGTCCAAAAAGAAAGAGGAAGAGTAATCTGGGACAGCAAGGTCGCTCGCTGTGGAAAGACGTTGTTTTAATTCAATGAAAGCTTTCTCGGCTTGTTCAGTCCAATTGAGCTAGGCAGATAGTTGACGCATGCCATGCTCTTTGACGAGTGCACGAAGAGAGGAGGTCAAACCTGCATATTCCGGCATATAGTTTCTACTGTACCCAGTGAGGCCAAGGAAAGAGAGCATTTCTTTCACCGTTACGGGTTTTGGATGGTGCAGAATGGAGTTTCGGTGTTCAGGCAAAAGGGAGACACCGTTCTGTGAGATCAGGCGACCTAGAAAGGAGACCTGTTTTCTTGCTATTTGAAGTTTAGATTTACTGACTTTAAATCCTAACATGGCCAGGTGATGTAGCATAATCTGAGTGGCTTGTAGGCAGGAGGTTGCGGAGGGAGCTGACAGAAGCAAATCATCTACATACTGGATGAGAATACAATCTGCGGGTAGTGGGCATGTTTCCAGCAAGTTTTTAAGGCATTGGTTAAACAAACCGGGGGACAAGGCGAAACCCTGTGGCAAACGGGTGTGACGCCTAGGGCTGGGCGATATGATGATTTTAGACCGTTTTACGATCCACACATCTGACGGTCTGTCATTTTTGAGAGACCGTTTTATCACGATTCACAGCTCTGCTGTTGAATTTCTGCCTCTGAATGAAAAGGGAACTTAACTCAGGCGAATGACACGCCTTTGTTTGACCCTTAACCAATCAGAGTGAGTCATAGTAATATATTAGTGCCCCGCTTGTTTTCACTTGTGTATGAACAAACATGGCTTCGGCCGCGGCTGAGCGACAACGAGGTTTTCGTTCCGAAGAGGAACGCAGGGTTTCCTTAGCATGCGGCGCTAACAACTTAGTGACGTGACATGTCTTGGAGAAAGCTTAAAAACACGTTGGACGCTTCTTCTGAAGCAGGAAAATAACACCGCTTCTTAAGCAGAGCACGACGTCGCCTCGGCTCGTTCACCCTCTGCCGAGCCGGTGTCGGTACCGGACTGAGCTCGGTCACTGGGTCGTTGGAGCTGACCCGTGACTGCCTGATGGAAAACCAGCGGGTTTCATCAGACTCGTAGTTTCTTGTTTTTACCGCTCCCTCCTGCAGTCTTCCCCTATTAACATTTAAAATGATTCTGTAAACTCTGTGTATCAATAGAAACAATCTCTGCCTCTGCCAGCTGCAGTAAATGTAGTTTCCAAATAAGAAGAGGTGCATTCATCTGTGTATCTCCTTTGATCCACATTAGTGATGTTTTCAGCACCAGAACAGTGAAGCAAAGAAAGATTCCTGAGTTTGTTAGTAATTTTATTTATTAGGTGCATCTAACCTGTTCTATTTTTCTCTGAAATGAGATCAAATCAGTGCTTCTATGGGTTGTCTCCAATCTGCACTGGAAAATTTTACTTTATTTAGAGACTTGTTGCAGAAAATATTCAGAATGTGCAGTTATTTGCTACCACAAGCGATCTCTGGTCCAGCCGCACATCAGAGCCTTATTTGAGCTTAACTATCCACTACATGAGCAACTGGGAGCTACATAGTATTTTGAACAAGTTCATGTTTGCACAATACGTTTGCAATTGACATGTTTGCACTTTAAATATGTTTACGATTTTAATTTATGTTAAGTTACATGAAAAACGAGAAAAACTGATTTTTGTAATTGTTTCTCTCAGGGCTTTTATCATCTCTGGTGTGAGTTTAAAATATAAGTGTGTTAGCACTGTGCTGATTATCCCTAATATGAATAAATGTTTATTTATTCAATGTTTCTCTTCTTTAATACGCAATTGAAGTTATGCTATTCATGGATAAAAAATCGTGATAAAATCGAAATCGTGATAAAATATTGGAAAAATCGTGATATTCTATTTTTGCCATATCGCCCAGCCCTAGTAACGCCACTGCTGTCCTCTGAACGTGAATGAAAATGTGTCTCGCAAGGAATCATGTAATGGAAGGCAAAAGAACGCATTGGCCAGATCAATGCAAGTGAACCAAGCATGCGACGGGGGCAAATTGGTCAATGCCACATATGGATTTGGTACAGGTAAAGAGTCGGTGGCCAGAAAAGCATTTATCTGTCTAAGATCATGGACCATACGAAACTTTCCAGTACCTTTTTTCTCTACAGGTAGAATATGAGTATTCCACGGTGAAATGGACGGTTCCAAAACCCCTGCGGCCAGCAGTCCAGAGATGGTATCTGCAATCCCCGCCTCAGCCACAGGTTTGTGTGGATACTGAGGGATCCAAAGAGGGCTTGATGTAGTTAGATGGAAGGTCACGGGAGCGACTGTGACCAGACCTACGTCAGTTGGACCTGTTGACCACAAAAAGTCGGGGAGCTTGGACAACATCTCTGGAGTGTCTGGGTGGTCAGTGCGTTCCCTGCCATGGGACCGACTAATTATGTTATGTTCAAGGCTTCCGACATTTGTTGGAGGGAGAGAACTGTACTTGGGGTAAACCGGTAGTTTGCCAATCTTGGGTTGCCAGGGAACGTTTAACCATTCCCCCCAGCTCCTTGGCCTGGTGGGCAGGGTTTATGGCCAAGGAGACATGAGGTACTGCCTCGTCCGCCATCATATACCAAGCATTCTGATCAGGTGTAAGGAGGGCAGCAGCAGCCACACCCGCATCAGCCACATAGATATCCTGGGTCTGAATGCTCCAGGTGGCTCCTTCTAGTTGGTCCTGGAACAAATTTTGGTACCAGGAATTTTCATGCCTGTCGTAAAACAGTGTTAAATGAGTTGGGTCAGGAGGGGGGACATATGGATGGATCTGTGTTAGCCAGAGTTTCCACTGCTGGTACAAGGACATAATGCCAGGGGTATCTCTTGTTTCTGGCTGCAAGAGAACCCAATAGATGTCGGCATAGTCCAGCGTTTTGGTGAGCATTTGAAGCAAATATACTCCATCGGCTGCGTCAGCAGTGTCAGTATGGCATGGTAGAACCGTTCCTTCCGGCAAGGTGACAGTTAGTCCTGTGGGTCCACACAAAATGGTGGCCCCCAGTTTTACAAGCAGATCCCTTCCCAGGAGGTTCACTGGAACAGTGGGAGAGCAAACGAAGCTGTGCAACACAGTTTGATGTCCAATGGTTGTAGGCAGTGGGAGGGTATACGGCAAAGTTTGTGGTTCCCCAGAGAAGCCCATGACTGTGATGTGACGAGAGGAGGCTTTAGATGGATGCACACTGCGGATCGTAGAGCAAGTGGCTCCAGTGTCGACTAAAAACGATCGAGATAGTCCATCAACAGATATAGACAGTAGGGAATCTGCCATGTTTCCCTGACCGTCAGAGTCTCTCTGTGGGGTGTCCTATGCACTAGGACCATTCTCCCAGTGTTCCCAGCCCATCACGGGCATCTGGGCGGGTGCTCCAACAGGAAATCCAGGAGCAGTGTGAGCAGGTCTTGCGCCATAACCTCTTCGTGAGGGATTAGGGGGCAGAGGGAAGTTGCGGGTCCAATGTCCAGTCTGACCACAGTTATAGCATACATCCTGTCCAGAGAGTCCCCCACGGCCTCTAGCAGACCTCCATTGTCCGCGACCCCTGAAACCACCTCTATGCTGACCCGTAAATTGCGGGGCATATTGCTGAGGTATATTTTGTTGGGGCGCTGGGTATGGGGCAGGAGCGGGTGGCGGCTGCTGCCATGGTGGCATTGGGTAAGAATCAAGTGTTGGATTGAACTGCGGTGGTGGAGGCGGGGCAGTAGTGGCGAGCATCTGCTTCCTAGTCTTATCCCCCTTTTCTCCCAGAGTGTTTTTGGCAGCCTGTAATTGAACTCTCAGTAGTTGTTTCTGAAGATCCTCTAAGTTATCAGATTCCTTGTCCTCCACCTTTTGAACCTTTGTAAGGTTGAATATTAAGTGGTTTTTCCATTTATTAAAGTCACAATCAGCCAAATTAGGGTTGTCATCCATTTTCTGAGCCACAGAGTCTGGAACCCCTCGGAGGACAGCTTTCTTAAACCATATGCCATGTGTGGATTTTTTACTTGGATGTTGGCCTGTGTGGTTAACCCAATCATCCACTGCTTTATTCAGGAAAGAGGTGGGGTTCATTTTCCCGTCCCATTTAAATTTGTGTATGCCTCCTTGATCTTTAGGCGGGAACTGTTTCCTAAGGGCTGGGCCTAACGTTCTAAGAGAGATTGTTAGTGGGACCGAGTTCTGAAGGTGCTGGGTGCCTGCATTTTGTTCTAAATCTTCCGCCTGCGATTTTGAGGTGCATCTGGTGATGATTGCTCTGAAATCTCCCAAGGCAAGATCCTGGCCTGTAGTATATCTGTCTAAATCCGCTAGCCATGCATTCCCTCCCTCGTTTATGTCAGGAAGTTTGTCCACTAAGGCTTGGATATCACAAAAGGAATAGGGCTGGTACACTCTTTGGCCATGGGCTTTAGCCTGTATAAGCGGGTATTGGGTGACGGGAGGAGTCACTGGCCCCTGCGAACGCGTCTTTGGGCCGCATCGCCTGATGTGAGCAGGGGAAGAGAACTGGATTAGCTCTTCGTGTTCTGACTTTTCTGACTGCTCATAAACTGACTGCTCACAAAGCTCCATGTCTGACGGAGTCCGGGTCAGATCAGGATTGCGGCTGGGTTGGGATTCTGGTCTAGGTTGACCAGTCAGGGACATGGTTACTACAACACCGTCACTTTTGGCTGTATCTGACTCGACACTGCCTCGTACTCCTGTCACTATGGCGACAGACTCGGATACGTTAGTGAATGGATTTTTGGGTGAAGTTCTGAACTCACCTCGAGGCTCAGAAGGAGCCTGTGAGCCGAGAGTGGATGTCCCTTGTGGGCCGGATACGGCCCATGGAGTGGTGTATAACTGGGGCTGGTGCCTGCCTGTATTCTCCTGTGTATTTCTGACATCAATTGGGTTTGTTCCTCCCAAGCAGCTCTTTGTGGGAAGGGTTGGAACTGGGTGAAGTCTGACCTAGCTGGTTCATCCTTTATCGAGGACAGGGGAGAAATGTGGGAGATACTGGGTACCTCGGGATTGTTCATACAGCCTGTTTTGTTCTCCTGTTTATAATCTTCTTCCTGTTCTATAGACATTACACCCCCAGTGATGTTAATTACTGGATAGATGCCAGGCACCGGGGCAGTTGGAGCGGGCTGGGCCGGGGAGTAGGGTGGCGGTATTAATTTGGTTGCTCTTTTCTGTTTTTTCATGTTTGTTCTGGCTGTATTCCATAACATGACCCACTGCGTGTATTTCCCCCTTTTCTTTGCTTGTTTATCTATCTCATTCTTGTGCTTTCTTTTTGTTAATACTCCTGCCGTTGCTAATAATCCGTGCGCTTCCTCCTCCTTTTTTCTTGCCTCTTCTGCTTTGTGCCTCCAAATCATTCCCCAGTTCCCTGAACTGTTCATATCCTTGCCTTTGTTCATTAACAACTTCTCCGCTGTCTTTCTTAACAACTTTCTTTGTTCTGTCGCTGTAGCTGGGTCATTGGTGGCATTAAGTACTGTTTCTACAAAGGCTAACTATTCTCCCAGAGAGCTCAAAACCTCATTAGGACCCCACCCATCATCGGTCATTTCTTGATCGAATTCACCCTCCATGTTGTGACTTGTATTGGATTTTTTTGATGGCAATTTGGACCAGTGAGGTCTCAGCTCCTAGGGAACTCTAATCACTGGTGTTTTTGAGTGAGACAGCACTGAAAAACCGTTGTGGTAACTTCCGCTTCTACCTTTCCAGGTGGGAAGTTCTTACCTGTGCATCCACAAGGGTGTGCTGTATTGTTCTCACTTTAAGGTTAGTACTATACTTTGTTCATAGAGTTAGTTACACATTCATTCATTACCCTCTTATCTGCGGTTTATAGTGGTGTACCGCTCATGCAACTATTCCCTATTCTCAGTGGCGGCTGGTGAAAAATATTTTTGGTGGGGCTGTGCTATTTTTTTATTTTTAAAAAAACTTGTGCTTTCTGAGCTTTGTGCACAACTTCACTATTTCCTGAATTAAGCACAGCTCTTTTATTTCCTGTCTTACATCATTGGACAAACTGATTAATCCAGGTGTGTCTGACTATTGGCACGCTGCCTTGCAGACCAAGGTTGAAAAATACTGCATTAAATTGCACATAAAATAACATGACCATAAATGGTAAATAGGCAATGCAAGAGGCAAGTAACAAAAACATTTTGTTTAATTTCAACATTTGAGTGAACACGAAAAAATTATGAGCAGGTCACTGTTACAGTAATGGTAGTAAACACTACTTAGACAAAATGCCAGAAATTTACACTGTTAGGACTTATGGAAAGTGGAAACACTTTCATAGAAAATAATGTCATCAGCATCCTCTTACAAATGTCATATTTCCCACTTCCCAAGCTGGGAAATTTGTTTGCTGCAGCAGAAGTGTAACAAGTAAAATGGAATCAGATTGATGTATGTACAAATTTACTTGAAATACACATTTACATGATTAAATATGTATAATAAGTATGTGTGTTGAAATTAGTTTTTACAGTTATTGCACATTAAACAATGTGCATGTTATTAAACAAATGTCCCGGTTTGTGGGACAACCAAGGATTTCTGATTCTGATCGTCTTGTTTACAGAAATGTAATGTACAGCTTACCTCTGCACCCAGCTGCTGTTCTCCCTGTCCAAACGTCCTCCGTTTCTTTGTTGGCTGCTGCACTGATGCGCTGCATTCCTCAGTCAGAGAATGAATGGAGTCCCCAATGAGACACAAGTTCCACATCCACCTGTGGATCCCAGCCGTTTTGAATAACAAACACGGAAAACAAAATAACACATTAGCGTGATTGCATCCAGCTAGCCACTGCTTCCTGGTGTACCAATTTTGGGAGAAGCGTTGTGTGTACAGTTTACCTCTCTCCTTGTCCTGCTGGCTTATCTTTACGTCGGGCTGATCTGGTCCAAGCTCTTTGACATTAAGTTTTTCCACCATAGTTCTCCTCTCGAATGGATACTGGAGGAGACCGAACTGAATTCAGTGGCTGCTGAGATCCGGTATCCATGCTGTAGGCGCACTGTCTACGTCTGCGTCACGACCGTCAAAACGTGCTGGAGTCGAGACTCTCCGAGTTCTACCGAACATCAACGAAAGCCTTGGCGGTAGCTCTATCGCCCATCATGCTTCTGAAACGTTCTGAAACAACGTTGACGCTGATTGGATACTTTCCCATTCCTACCCTTTGATATTCTTGTCAGCAATTGGACAACTGGTCTCGTCCTGTTTGGGCGATTGAAAAACAGCACACAGCCTCCACCGCTCGGCAGAGACCGGCAGAGACCAATATAGATATATATACATATATGATTTATTTTTGTTACAAAACACACAATTAACTTAGAATATGTGATTATTGTTAATTTTATTTATTTATTTTTTAAAATAAAAATTAAAAACACAGGGGAAACTGGGAGGGCGGCGCCCTATCGCCCTCTACTGGCCAGCCGCCACTGCCTATTCTGCTGTTCTTTGTGTATTTTGTATATTTATGTGCTTTTGTACTTTTATCAGTTACTTGGTACCTTTAAAGGCCCAAAAATGTTGTTTCTAGTTCAAAGAGGCATACACTACTCCCAGAGTTTATTATGCCCCCTTATTGTGTAATCCAAGTTATTCAGTCAGCTCTATCTGTTTTACCGACAGAATTGACTGAAGCTCGGCATTCATACAGATTGTGTTTAACTAAATCAAATTCCTCATATACTCGTCTCTTTTAGGGAAAATGTAATTTTGTTAGGTCCCAGACTTTGAGTGGAATTTAGGGGTCCCCAGTCCCCAGGGCCTCCAACCCTGCTTAAATATAACCCGGTTATATTTTATCCATCCATCGATGAATATTTGGCAAGCAAAACCTGAGACAATCTTCTCGTTTATATTAGGTCCCGGACCTTTTTCTATATACCTATGAATTTTCCAACATAAACTTGAGCAAAACTTAGGACCTTAGTTACTAGGAATTCAAGACACAAATGCTTTTGAATAAGTCCATTGAGCAGAATTAAAAGGTCTGCTTACCTTGTTTGAGCCACGGCAGGTTGTGTCTGGATCCTTTTCACCAGGTCAGAGTCGAATGGTCTCCAATTGCCCCTTTTCTCGGAGGAAAAATCCTGTTCGTGACGCCAAGTTGTTGGTCCTGAAAGACCAAGACAGGTTCGGAGCGATTGGAGAAAAAGCTGTTTGCTTCTGAGTTGATGTTGGAGTCAAAAAACCAGTCTAAATAAGATTCACCGCTGCAGAGGGAGAACACACAGCTCTCGTGCAAGGACCACCGTCTTGCTTCAGCAGCTGCCTGAAGTGTTCTGCCGCTCAGTCTGAGACGGCTGTGTTTATTCACTCAAGCAGGGAGGGGTCACATGTTTGTACAAGTGTCAGTTTGAGCAATCCTCTGAACAGCAGACTTGCAGCCTTGAGATATAGTTAAACAGGATGCGGCTACTATCTCAACAGAAAACAGGAACCTATTCTCACGCTGTGTGCAGAAAAACAGTACCCGAGAGGAGGGGTGACCAGCAGATAACAGGAACATCTGGAGTGTCTGATGAACTGCAGAGTGAGGTTCTCATCATGCACATTACCAATGATCTTAAGTAAAAGATGTTTGCTTGCGTTACCTTGTGTTCATTATCAGTTAACACTCTTAACAGTTTGCATCTGAAAACACATCAAAGACAGTAGGTTTTAATGTAGTATCCAGTAATATTAGAACATATTCCACATTTATTATAACATGCTGTGTAAGATTACACATTAAAACACACAGTATATTAAACGTTATAATCCCTACTGACATATGAATTTGACTTTTCTCTTTATTTTATCAGTGCCTGGTGCTTTTAGACCCATGACAAAAAGACATGCTGCACAGTGAAAACAATGAAGGTAAATTAATGTGCTGTTCCTCAAAACTTTAAATATTTAAAATATTTCATCCAACAACTCCAAAAGACTGAATAGAGAAGTTGTGACCTGTGCATTCACCACAGAATGAAATAATGAACATTACCCGAGTGTTTTTCATGCCAAAAATAAAGCTGGAACATCATTTCAGACATTGCGCTGTAATGAGTGATTTCAAACAGCGCATGTTTAGTTCACCTCCATTGTGTTCACTGTGCAACACCCACATCACCTCGAGAAATTAAAAGGCACTGATAATTAAATGGAATTTACCTACGGTACTCATATGACTATGGGGATTACAGAAATAGGCTAATTTAACAAATGCTGAACTATCCCTTAAGAATAACGGACATCTCGGCAATCATTTTTAGATTGTCCTGCATCATGTCTCAGTCTCTGTAATGCATTGGCAGGAAAACATATATTTGTCATGACTCCCATCCTTCACCCTCCTCCACTTCCTCATTATACCTTCATTCAGCTCACCTGGTTCCTCTCACCAAGCTCCAGCCAAGCCCTGCTTTCCCCAGCAACCTGTCAGCTTCAATCAGCTCCATTCATTCCACCTGCTCCTGTAATCAGCCTCATCCCATTCACCTGCTTCCCCTGCTATAAAAGAACCAGCCATCCAGTCTACAGATGCCAGATTATTACAGCCTTGCCAGTAGTTCTCCAGCCATCCACCCTGCCTGATCTCTGCCTCTGGACCTTGTTTTTTGCCTGACCCCTGCCTTGCTCTCTGCCTGCCACTTTGACCTTAGCCTGCCTCTGAACCTGACTTCTACTATTGAAATGAACCATAGTTATATTCTTACCCCCCTCTATGTTTCTATTAAATTGTTCCATTGTATAATAATTAAAGTCCTTTAACATTTTAGTAAAAAAATTATAGTCAGGATCTATATTGCTATCATACCCCAATGTCCCAGTTTCAGCATCCATTTGATTTGTTACTTGAAATCTGTCAGCCATCTGACTTTGTTATATATCTTATCCACACACCATCACCTCTAACAATACTTCGTCTAGGCCTAGTACCATCCTATTTGACAATTCATTAAAAGTACCATCAACCATCCCCATGCTTTGCCTTACATTTATCAGCCATATTTTTCCAGTTCCATCAGCTCTTTAATGACCAAGACCTTTGCCTGCTCTGGTGTTCCATTTAACTTAATGAACACCTTACAATCTGATGTCCAGGTTGACTGTATTTTCTTCTGTTTTCTTAATAATCTCGCTTGTCTTGCAATATCTGCATTTTTCTTGGTTAGATGTTCATTAACATACACGTTCGTTCCTTTCAACTTTCTTCCTTGCTTCAGTAGTTCTTTTTTCTGCTTCCTATTCACAAATCTTATAATAATGGCAGGTTTTTGATTCTTGTTTTTCCTTGGAAGAGTATGGCACCCCTCAATGTCCCTACTATCCATTTCAATTGTTATATATATATATATATATATATATATATATATATATGTATATATATATATATATATGTATATATATATATATATATGTATATATTTATGTATATATATATATATATTTATGTATATATATATATATTTATGTATATATATATATATTTATGTATATATATAATGTCCAGAGTTGTGCAAACCACATTTTAGTGACTTTGTAGTGCAACTGTGCTAAAGCAAAGTCCAGACTGTTCTGTGTGTGTGTGAGAACCATATGTGTGTGCACTTACTTTGTGGTGGTGTGATTTAAAGATCGTATCGCCTGCGGGAAGAAACTCCTCCTCAGCCTCTCTGTGTTGGTCTTCAGGGAGCGGAATCACTTCCCTGACCTCAACAGAGAGAACAGTCTGTTATTTGGATGGCTGAGGTCCTTCACGATCTTCCCAGCCTTGGTCCAGCACCGCCTGTTGTAGATCGAGTGCAGGTCAGGGAGCTCGGAGCGGATGGTGCACTCAGCTGATCGAATAACCATCTGTAGAGCTCGTCTGTCCTGCATGGTGCTGTTCCCGAACCAGGTTGTGATGTTCCCCGTCAGGATGCTCTCTATAGTGCACGAGTAGAAGTTCCTGAGCACCCTGGGGGGCAGTCGGAAGTCTCTCAAGCGTCTGAGGTAGTAGAGACGCTGCCGGGCCTTTTTCACCACGCTGTTGATGTGACAGGACCATGACAGGTCCTGCGTGATGTGAACACCGAGGTATTTGAAGCTGCTCACTCTCTCCACTGGGCACTCGTTGATGATGGGGATCTGGTAGTTCCTCTCCTGCTTTGTGCTGAAGTCCACTATCAACTCCTTCGTTTTACTAACGTTTAGAAGGAGGTTGTTCCTCTTGCACCAGGTCTCCAGATTCCTGACCTCCTTTAAGTAGGCCACCTCGTTGTTGTCAGAGATCTGGCCCACCACGACGGTATCGTCAGCAAACTTAATGATGGTGGTGGAGCTGGTACTGGCCACACAGTCGTATGTGTACAAAGAGTACAGCAGGGGGCTTAGAACACACCCCTGGGGGGCCCCAGTGCTGAGAGTGGTGGGGGCTGAGACATGTCCGCCCATCCTTACTGCCTGTGGTCTGCCAGTTAAGAAGTTGGAGATCCACCGGCACATAGATGAGCTCAGTCCCAGGTGCTCCAGTTTGGTGGTGAGTGTGGAGGGAATTATGGTATTAAATGCAGAGCTGTAGTCGATGAAGAGCATTTTAACATAATACCCCCTTCTAGTGTCCAAGTGAGTGACTGATGTGTGGAGGAGATGCTCTTTAAACATTATGAGTGTATATTCAGAATAATATGAGTTGAAAATATCAAACATTTTGAGTGTATTTTCTGTATAATATGGGTTGAAAAATATTGAAAATTTTGAGTGAAATTTCTGAATATCAGTTTAAAAACATTAAAAATGTTGAGAGTATTTTGAGAATATTACGAGCTGAAAAATATTGAAAATTTTGAGTGACGTTTCTGAATAATATCAGTTTAAAAACATTAAAAATGTTGAGAGTATTTTGAGAATATTACGAGCTGAAAAATATTGAAAATTTTGAGTGAATTACTCACTAATTATAAGTTGAGGAATATCAATATTTATAAGATAACATTGAGATAATTTAAGGCAAGTACAAGTGTAATTTTTATTTTATGTAAACTTAAAATATTTAAAAACATCACTTAAATATTTTTGTGTAATCTGTTACAAAATAATTTTTGAGTTCTGTGAACTTATTAAGGTTTACAGTGTAGAATGAGATAATGTTACACGGTATTTAATTAAAAAAACATATGGAAATTTGTCATTGACTTTATTTTTAAATTTTTATTTTTATTTTTTTTGTGACTTCACGGGAAAAGTAAAATACAATGTCATCCACTCAAGGCAATCCAGTCAGTGGGTTGTAAGGACAGTGTTAGACCAAACGACACCAGATTTCAGAAAAGACTTGGTCCAGAAGGTAATCTTACAATGGCTTGACGACAACATCACGCTTGGAGACAAAGAGCTTCACATTCATCCTGCTGTCAACCTTCAGAGAAACATCGCTCCAACACTAAAGCCTGACAAAGAGGAGCTTGTGGAAAAACATGCGTCACCATTCAAAAAATAGATTGTTTGTCATGACAAGTTGGAGACAGTTGTTTTTGTTATTTTTTCTGTTTGTACATGTACATAAGGATTCTTTGGGGGAATAGTTTTGTTTTTTATTAAACTTGCACATTTCTAAAATCAAAAAAATGTATTGTGCTTCCTGTGATTCATTGAAGCCAGCATATTGTCTGTCTGGTGATGGATATTTTCTTCTTATGAGGAGTACCACGCAGGATGGAAGAACTCTTCTGTGGCCTTTTCCAAGTTTCTCTCCTTTTAGGACCCACCCCATCTCTAGCCTGTGCTGTCTGCAAGAGAATACAACCAGCCGTTTTGTCCCTGCGTTGAGCGCGCACAGATATGAATATGTTGTAAATTTACCCCGCTTTGTTTCTGAGATGTAAATTAGTCTTGCTTTCAGAGGCAAATCCTTTTGTGACACTATACGGCGCAGATACAGTACCCCCGAAACTAGCATGATGGAGCTAGATGGAGCATTTTATGTGTGAAATTTAGAGGTGGCGTTAGGCAATGCAGAGGCGGCGTTAGGCCCGGCTACTTGGGCTGAAGCCCCGGATGTTTCATGAAAAGCCCTGGATCTAAATCGTGGAAGTAGCATGCAGTACCAAAGTCCAACAGAGAGGGAGCAGCTGGCAGTAGTTTGTACACAGCCTGCCTGAGCCTCCACCACTGAAGAAGAAGCCCTTCAGCAGCCG
Source organism: Nothobranchius furzeri (assembly GCF_043380555.1). Classification (NCBI taxonomy): domain Eukaryota; kingdom Metazoa; phylum Chordata; class Actinopteri; order Cyprinodontiformes; family Nothobranchiidae; genus Nothobranchius; species Nothobranchius furzeri. The sequence continues at coordinate 24,348,259 of NC_091757.1, forward strand.
GTTTCTTCTACACTCTCTGCCTGAAACGCATGAGTGAAGATGGACATAAGGACGTTTTTTAGACCAAAAGTACGGCGACAGAACCCCAGCTCTGATGAGACTGGTGCTGACTCAGGTTTGTGAGTCTTATTAGAAAATATTTGTTGTGCTGCTGGTTTGCCTAAAGTTAGCTTACTATCAGGTAAAGTTGTTGGAGAAAGAAAGGGAACATTTACTATCATCTCACACTAAACACTAACAGGAACAATACTCTGCCCTGAATGTGCTTCATATGTAGCTTCAGATTAAACGTTATGTGGTACAAGACAACAGAGGTGGAAAGAGTACTAAAATTTCCTACTTAATTACGAGTACCATTACTTTGATAATTTTTTACTCAATTACAAGTAAAAGTACTTGCCTAAATTTTTACTCAAGTAAAAGTAAACAGTATCATAAACAAAATGTACTCAAAGTAAAAGTTACTTAGTTACATTTTTGTCAGCGTAAGGATGGCTACATCTAAGTAGTGCTAAATCACAACGCCAGTTCACAATTCGCTGTTGTGTGCGCGTACACACACATACACACACACTCAAACCCGCAAGGCTTGAAGGAGGGATTTCTATCCAATCAGTGAGAACAGGACGTGCACATTGATTGGACGAGGTTTTTCTAGGATGGTAAGTTTCAATTGTGATTAAAATTATTCTTTATTTTGAGAAAAAATAACTTTTTAAGATGCGTGTGAGGTGTCTCAATGTTTTCATGACAAAACTCTAACATGAGACTGTGCTCTAAACTGTCACATAACAAGCTAAATGAAAGTCAAACATGTCAGATGGACCGTATGACAGCTGCTAACGTTGGCCCTGCCCTACTTTACCTCTACATTACAGTTCCTTTATCCATGTCCATCCTAGAGCTCCTCTCTGACCTTCATGCTTATTTAGAGCAGCTGATGTTTAAAGTTAGCAGAGTTCATCCTTGGTGGTGGGTTCACTCACTCATTTAACCCTTCACCACTGAAACCAGTTTGTTCATTCCAGTCCTCCTAAATAATCCTCCAGTCATCCAACTGGAATCTTTAAGGGTCCCGTAATGTCCATCCTGTCAGAACAGGCCTTGGGAGCCCAGGTGTTACTAGAACTAACGGTGTCTCCTCACATCGTGAGCCTCCAAACTGTGAAGGTTGGTCTCCAAACATGAACTTTAAATTCATGCATTCATCTCCTCTTGTAATACTTTAACATGTTTTAAAAGGCTTGTATCAGGATAACTTACACCTCCCAGACCAAAGATAAGATAAAATATTATCATAAACACTGCAGAGACGTCATTATTTATGAAATATGTTATTTTCCTGAGCCGTTACTGCAGCCAAGATATAAGATGCATGGATTTGATGAAACCATGCAGTCCTATATGTGTAACACACACGCTCGCACATGCACGCTCGCACATGCACACGCAAGCGCGCGCGCACACGCACACACTGCAGCATGTTCGAATCATGTGAATGACTAATTTAACTACATTGAACTGCTTTAGTAATACTTTAATCTCTTATTCTGGACTAAAATAAAGAAACAAGCTAAATCATCACATATCTGTTGCATCAAGAAGCATCTTCTGAGTTCAAACACAGGGATGGAGCACAATGCTTACACCTGAACAGTATCAGGATGTTTTAACTCACAGAGGCCTGCAGGTATCCCGTTTTATAACTAACAGAACATTCACAGTGAAGTCTGAAACCTTCTCTTCAGATACTGCCTCTCTAACATGCGGGGTCCCACAAGGTTCAGTTCTAGGGCCTCTACTATTTGCATTCTATATTCTTCCCCTAGCTGGCATCATTCAGTCTTTCCCAGACATCTCCTACCACATCTACGCTGATGATATTCAGCTCTATATGTCCTTTATGCCACACCAGTTGGACAGGCTGGCCACACTTGTACTCTAACTGACCCAGATCAGTAACTGGCTGTCCAGCAACTTTCTTGTCCTCAATGCTAACAAGACAGAGACCCTCATCTCTGCACCCCCGGAACTTCAGCCAAAAATCGAGCAGGAAATTGTCTCTTTTTGCCCATCAGCCAAGGCCAACATTAGAAACCTGGGAGTTATTTTTGACCCAGCTTTAAGTTTAGACTCACACGTCAAAACCATCTCCCGCTCTTGTTTCTTTCAACTGAGAAACATTTCAAAAGTCCGTAAACTGGTTTCTACTGCAGATCTGGAAAAAATCATCCATGCCTTTGTGTCATCACGCTTAGACTACTGTAACGCTCTTTTTACTGGTCTCAGCAAAACCTCCCTCTCACGCCTTCAAGCCATCCAAAATGCAGCAGCCAGACTCCTAACCAAATCCAGCAGACGAGCTCACATCACTCCGGGTTTACAGTCCCTCCACTGGCTCCCGGTAGAATATAGAATACAGTTTAAAGTTTTAGTCCTGACCTATAGAGCTCTTAACAACCAGGCTCCAAGCTACCTATCTGAGCTTTTATCCCCACACACCACCTCTCGGAACCTTAGATCCACATCTGAAAACCTCCTGGCTGTTCCTCGAACCAGACTGAAAACCAAAGGGGACAGGGCCTTTCAGACTATTGCCCCCAGACTTTGGAACAGTCTACCTTCAAATCTCCGTCTCTCTAACGCTGTAGAGGTCTTTAAAAATCATCTAAAAACTCACATTTTCATCCAGGCATTCCCTCCCTAAATGTTTCAGAATGATGGCTTTGTTCGGGTTCATGCCTTCACTTTGTTTATACTCATGAATTTATTTTCTACGTTTATCACTGCTATTGTTTTTCTGATGTTTTTATTGGTTAGAGGTATTTGCCCTGATCTTTATCATGTTGTACAGCGCTTTGTGATTTATATCTGAGAAAGACGCTCTATAAATAAACTTTTACTTACTTACTTACTTACATTTATGAGCAGAGCGCTGAGAATCCGCTTGTTATGAGCGCTAAACGTTATTTTGCCGCTTCCGTGCGGAGCGGTAGAGAAACATTTCAAACACGGAACCGAGTCCGGCTGCCGAACCGAGCAGAATTCTGATGACGTCACACCGGTGCGCAAAGGTGCGGGTTCCAACCCACAGGAGAGGAGGGAGAGAGGAGGTAAACAGCGAGTTGAGGAACTGAACTGATGTCTTTGAGCAAAAATGTACCCCCCCACCCCCACCACGGTTTAGACGTGGCACTCATGCAGGTGTCTCTTTCTGTTCCGACGCTGCTTCACGTAATATTTGTAATTTATTAAGCCTATAATTTGTTTATACTCAGTAACGGATGTGATTTAAAATGTAGCGAATTACAATTCTTTTTTAAAAACTTACTCAAGTAAAAGTAAAAGTACAGCTTTTAAAAACGACTTAAAAAGTATAAATATACAAAAAAGCTACTCAATTACAGTAACGTGAGTAAATGTAATTCGTTACTTTCCACCTCTGCAAGACAAATATGATGTTGCGCGTCACGTGTGTGTGTGCGCGCGTGCGTGTGTGTGCGCGCGCGTGTGTGTTAAGCCCCGGATCTTCTTCAGTCCTAAATCCACCCCTGGTGAAATGTACATAAATTAATCATATGAATGTTTTAAATTTCCAATATACAGTGCCCCCATCTTTTTTCGATATGGCAAATGTTTTAAATGATTTTCTTAAGTTGACTTAAACATTTCTTTCAAATGAACTGATACTTTTAAATTGAGTCAACATACATTTATAGATTATACTGACTGTACCAGTCAGTTCTCTCAGTTAAAAAAAACAACCTCAAACTAGTTTTGACAATGTAAAATTATTAATAGTGGTTAGAAGTGTTAAAAGTTAAAATAACTAAAAGAAGTTGAATCAACTCTTGATTAAAAATTAAACTAACTTAAAAACACGTTGGCATCACAAGAGAGTTTAATTTGGGATAAATTATGGTAATGTTAAGACAACAAATTTTGTTTTTCATTTAACTCAAAATTTTAATGCAGCCCTTTCACTCGTATTTTTAAGTTGAAACAATATGTTTCATTTTACAGTGTGGTGTTAAATGTTTGTGCAGCAAAAAATAAATAAATAAATAAAATTGTGCTGCTGTCATTGAAAAGATATAAATGAAAGTTTCCAAAGGTTATCCTAGGTCAAACCCCCACACCCAAGCTGTGCTGATTTAATGCCAATGGAGGGGTTAAAGGTGAATACAATGACCACTTTTCCCTGTCCTTCCGGTCACATATCAACCTGTTTACTTTCACCTTAGGAATATTTATCACCTCTTCTCTTCACTTTATAATCACACTGCCGCCATATTGGTTAGCCCCTTGAGTAGAGCCCTGCACTGAAGCCCTAGGCCCTCGGGTCGGCCCGGCCCGACAGCCCTAGGGCCGGGCTTCAGGCCAACGACTATGTAATTACCTCGGACATGGGCCGGGCCGGGCGCCTTTATTTTTAATCGAATTCATAAAAAAAATTGAAACACTTAAACCGGGGTCGGCAACCTGTTCCCATCAAAGAGCTATTATTACCCGTTTCCCACAGTAAAGAAAACACTGGGAGCCACAGCAGCCGCGGCGTTGTGGGCGGGGCCTACCCTCAGACAGCAGAGAGCTGCTCACAACAGGTGACAGCAGCCGGTACCGGTCACTCGTTTACGTCAAAGCTATCTTTCATAAGACGATAATCAATAAAACGATTTATATAAAGTGGATCCAGAAGTTGTAGCCCGTCACTGCCTACAATATTTAGATATTTTTCACCCTGTTGGTGGTTTACTGAGCAGGTACCACTTTTGTCATACGTTTCTTTTTAAAACGTGTTTAGACTGTTCAGAATACAAATCCAGGCTCTGTCACGTTTGATTGTTGTAATTAAACTTTGTAGGTGGGGAAGATCAGAAAAGGATCCGATCACTTTGTTTTTCCCTCATTTACAGTGACGAGATAACGGCGCAGTGCGCCTGGCTCTGGTGTTAATCAAGTTAAATTTGATTTATTTTCACAAGAAAACAGAACAGTTAAAAGCAGGGCTTGTGTTGACCGGACAGTTCCCGTGTTTGACCGTTTATTTTAACGGAGAAAGAATAGAAAGAATTACCCCGACGCATGCAGACGAACTGACATATTATTCTACGCACATCGCAGATGTAGCTAAATCACTCAAGAAAAGATTCCCATCCGAACAGCTGAGCTGGACACTGCTCAGCGCAGCTCACTGTTAGCGTGTACTACATAAGGTGCACAGCGAGCTGAAGATGTGGAGAGGGGCTTGGAGTGCGTCGCAGAACCAGAGCGCATGCGGGAAGATTCCTCCGACTGAATTCAGTCGGAGGAATCTTCCCGCTGATCTGAATCTGACGCGGCTCTCTGTGCTTGTAAAATAATGAATGGATATTTAAATAAAATGCTTTATATTTTACTGAATTAATTTTATATCCGTATGCCAATTCTAAATGTAAAGATTGTCTGCGTAAACCTGAACAGGTCCAGCCCGGTCTTACTGTGAGGCCGGGTTGACGGGTCTTGCTTGTGCGTAATCATAGGCGCTTCCTGAGCTGAAGAGGATGTGAGATTCTGGGCTTCTCCTCAGACGGCTCCTGGATGTGTCGCCACATTGGAGACAGGAACAAGCGCTATTCAGCCAAAGTTTCATCATCAGGGAACATTTTCTAAGTGACAAGTGTCTGAGAGACAGGGTTTGGAAAACACTTGCTTCAGTGGGAGGAACCTTCCCGCATGCGCTCTGGTTCTGCAACGCGCTCCAGGCCAATCTCCACAACTTCAGCTCGCTGTGCACATATGCGCTGACAGCGGGCTCAGATTTTAGGCCCGTGCAGGGCTCTACCCTTGAGCCCTAGGCCATTTTACAGAGATTTTCTCAAAAAACATGTGCCCAAAGTGAATTGAGTATATCTCAAGAACTACAAGGTTTGTTTGAGCTGTTTTGGTATCAAAATGTAGGTAGGACTCTAGAGATTACTCTAAATTCATAAAAAGCAACACTTGTCACTGTTTGAGAGTAACAGGATTTTGAACAGAGCAGAAATGAGAAAAACATTTGTTCCTCCTAAGAAAAATCCACTTTATACTGTTAAAATTCCTTCTAAAGTACTTAGTTGCAGCCTAAAACATTTAGAAATCTACAGAATAGGGCCAACATTTGCTGACCCAAAAGAAATTAAGTATAGAAAAGTTAGGGAGGTTTTAGTTGATAGAAGCCCAGGCGAACCTCATATTGGACCATTTTGGCCACCTTTTGGGCCAAATTTGCCATTAGGAATTTCTCAGGTTTTTTCCTTAGGTTTTCCCCCCCCCCTCACTTTTATCTAATCTTACAAAGTCTTCCTATCAAAAAAAAGTTTTTTGAGGGGTTTTAGGAAAAATCCACCCAACCCATTCAAAATAAGGGAAAATCATACAGAGGAAGTAATTTGACTGAAAATGGAGCAAACAATAACTGAATCTGAACTGGTTTAAACTTGCTAAAAACTAAAAACAACAATATAATAATAACATATCAATAATATGAAAAAATAATGTAATAACTATAACTGTCACGCTGGAACGAAGAGGAAAAACTATATACATATTTACAAGAAAGTAACACGACCTCACACCTTTCTGCATCTAATCAACACGACATCTTGTTTTAGATCAACCTAGAAGCTGCTCAGACTCTCACCAGTGACTCAGAGCTTCTTTAAAGTGACAGTGTGCAAGACCGTAATTCTGGCTAACCTTTTAGGTTAAAATCAACTGTTAATTTAGCAACTTTAACTCACAGTGGCTAATTATAACTAACTAAGACCTTCAATCAAAGACTGATAACACAGTTTGCTAATATTCTGAAGGAATAAATAGCACTTTTAACACTGCAAGTGTTGTAAGACGTTGCTACGGCAACGCACCAGTACAATTTTTGCTAAAATACTGAAGGGAATAGTATTTTAGGCATTAGTCACGGCATCTCCGTGCATTTTAAACGCTAAAACCTGTGTGCACCAAGAGGTTAATTAGTGTTTCTGCTACAAGCGAGCAGTTGCTGCCAAAAGGTGCAGCTTTTGAGCTCTGCTAGGCTATTTTTGTTTCAGTTGTTGAAAATGGAGCATCAGAGTAGTGACCTGATCAGCTCCCAGCAACCAGGTGGCGCTGCGGCCCACGACTATGAACCTGGCCTACTTTCTGGACGAATACTGTCCAAACTGGTTGTGGTCACCCGGGAACCCAACTACCCTTCTAGGGACCTCACTGAAGAACAGCGTAGCGAGGAGCTTGACGCTGTGATGTACCAAATAGAGAACCCGGATGGTAAAGTACCAATCCAGGTCCCATTGGCGAAGTTAGTTCTTCTGCTCCATCAGAGAGAAATTCACCGTGATCAGAAGATCATGGAACTCCAGAGTATGCTAGCTGAAAAACAGCGAAATGGAAGGCTGGTGGAGGACAACGAGGACAATGACGTCCGCACCGATTATGGGGAAGATGGGGAGGAGACCCCGCCCCTCCCCCTACTGATGAGAACACACAGTGGGAAGGGGGGTACACCACGACTCTGAGGTTGAGCCGGAGTCCTCCCCCACGCCGGTACGAAAGCAAACCGGGACCGCCGACTGGGGTCCGCCCAGGACGATCGGCAAAGAGCAATTGGTTTCCTCCACGGGAGGAAACGAGGGACAGCCGTCCCACCGTAAAGGTAGGCCACCTCTTTCCAAGGTACCTGATAGCCTGCCTCCTGATACATCCCCGTACAATAATCGACAGTATGTAGTGTGGGACTCTCTGGACGGACGCACGCCTCAGGGGAGAGATGAAGCTTATCTGTCCCAACCTTCGACCCCGTTCCCTACACACTCTATAGGGCACTCAGGACCACCTAGGGGCCGAGGGCAGTCCGCTCTCGGACCCCAGGTTGGACCACCACCCTCATCTTCACGGCCTTCTCAATCAGTGAGAAGTCGACCAGCCGAGCGGCACCTCTATTTAGACCGCTCCCCCAGTCCACGAAGGGTGCAAGGTGCCGACTGGGGTTATGCACAGTATACCCCTGCACCTCAACCATCCACCCATCCTAGCTACTCCGGTATTCGGCATGCCGGTAACCAGCTGCATGACAAAGCATCCTACGCCAGTCCGTACCCGGACAGAGCGTATTACGCAGAAGCCCCAGTTGGAAGACGCAGGCCGCACCACGCAGACGGGTCCCGGGAGGAGGACCTCCCAAGGCACCCACGTGACATGCCAGCAGCCCGCCACAGCATGCCGGACCCCGATTTGGGCCCCAGGAATAAGCATTGGGAGCCCAGAACACACCAACGACATCCAGCGCACTCTGAGACAGACCGTGGGTCAGAGTAGTAGGATGACGCACCGTACCGTCTGTCAGGGCTCCGTGTATGTCAAATTGAATCTCTAGCTCAGGACTTGGAACACTTTGATCCCAACACAAGTGAGTCCAACATCAACGACTATCTCAGGGTGATAGAACGTTGTCTGCTTGATCTTCCAGCACCCTCTTCAAGGGAAAAGCTCAAGCTAATTTGGAAAACCACATCTAGAACGGTGCATGGTTTCATGGAAACTCTACCACCTGACATTCGAGATCGGTACTCCTCGCTCTGCCGAGCGTTGAGGGATGAATATTCTATGTATGCCAACTCTATATCAGCTACAATGGGGGCCTTCTCCATCAAACACGGGAGGAATGAACCCCCCAGAGAGTATTATCGCCGACTCAAAAGTGCTTATTTCCAAGGTCGAAACGCCCCTGGGCTCGAGGAAGACCCTGCCTTCAGATGCCTTTTCATTCACAACCTGCATGAGTGTGTTCGCTCCGAAGTCTCAGTGTGTTGTGGAATGAAAAAACTAACAACGCAGGAGATTAGGAGGTATGCTCAGCAGGCCTGGGAAGCAGGCGGGAAGCCCCACAAGCCTGACGCACATCAACGCGTCATGCACCTAGCTCCCGACGCCGAGCCACGCTTGGAGCTCGAAGGCACAGAAGCTCCACCCACTAAGCCAAAATTTGCTAAACCTAGACCCGCTAAACCGCGAAAGCAGTCCCAACCTCCTCCACAGGGGAAGGGGGGTGCAGGTCCCGAACACGAGTCCGCGGATGAGTCCCTGACCAAAGCTGACCTCCAGGAAATGTTTCAGCAGTTCCTAGCTAAACAGAAGGAACAGCTGAAATCTGCAGATCAGACCCCTGCACCAAAGTGTTCTTCTAAGAAGCCAGACCCAGAGCCAACGTCCGCATGACTAGGCGTGGCTCAACCCCCCAGCGTGGCCAGGACCTACCTGATCAGCTGGGGGAACACTACCTGTAGATCACAGGAATCAGCGCTTTGGGCTTCCTGACAGGGTTGCGGAAGGCGCTTTATAAATAAAGCTTTGATTGATTGATGATTGATTGATTGATTGATTGATTGATTGATTGATCTCCTGAAATCTACCCCCCAGAGAAACCTGATACTAACTTTCTGAAGTTCCTTGGTGACTTAACAAACCATGATCATGCTCGCCGTTTGTGCTGTAGCACCAATGTAGGTGGATGCATACAGGTTGATGCTCTGCTGGATACCGGCTCTGAAATCACCCTGATGTGCTCCACACTGTTCAATCGCGAGTCAGACACCATGAGGTCGCTCGAGAAACCAGTCCAGGTTGAACCCTGTGACCTGAAAATCACCAGCTACACCCAAACCCGGGAGTGTATCACTAACCGGGCGTGGCTGGACATCACCTTCCAAGACATGACTCTGGTTCACCCATTTTATGTCTGCCAGTTAGACACTGAACCACTTCTCATTGGTCAGGACCTGCTTGAACGTCTAGCTCCCCTCATCGACTGCCAGAAGGGTCAACTTTGGGCTCAAGTGGACACACCTAAGCCCTGAAACCCGGATAGCAGCCATCCATCCTCCATTTTCGAAATCAGCATAAGTGAGCCGCAAAACCCTTGTTCCAAGGTCATGCCCCTCCCTACGGCTCCCACAGACGATGTCCGCCTGCAAAGGCACGAAACCGCTCCTGGAACCCCTCTTCACACACATGCGTCTTTTCTCTGCTCGCTGAAGAACGTCAGCCTGCAGCCATACGCACCACACATAGTTGGTGGTTTCACCATCAACTGCACCCACATCTCAGAAGCTCGCCTTGCTCTGTGGTCGGAAAAGTCAGCCAGGAGACGTTTGAACACCTGTGCCAGAAGAACCCCCTGCTGGTCAGTGTGACACGTAGCCACCGGCTCTTGTCAGCTACCTGGCCGCAGAGGCTCCTGAAAGCGCCAGAAGTCTGCTCTCTGACTATCCAGCCTTGAGCAAGACAGATCACACATACATTCAGCGTCATACCACAGCTTGACCCACCTGCGCTCATTGGAGCAGACCTGCTGGTTCGACTAGGTGCCCAGCTGGACACTTGCAATCAAGTCCTTTGGGCCCGCGCCACACCATCATCTGAGCCTCGCTCAGAAAGTCCTGAACACTTGCTGTCCAGACAGACCATTCCACAGGCCTGCTGAGCAGTGGTTGAGGCCAGCATGGTTCTGCCCCCACAGGTCAAAGGAATGCCTGATCCACTGACTCTGATGAAGCATCAGAAGCTGCCAGAAACCCAAGCCTTCTTCCAGCCATCACCGCATTTCTTGGAGCTCAACTTAGCCGTCTGTGGCACGCCTCTCTTGGAGCTGAACAATCGTTCTGCCTACTTGTTGGTCGAAAATCCGACCCGGAGTTCTGCCCACCTACCGGCAGGAAAGCCCTTGGGCATGCTGATAGATAGCTCTTTCCATGACTTTGAACTTTCAGTTCCCGTGATCAGACAACTTCCCTTGTTCGTGAACGACAGACAGATTGGTGCAGACACATTTAGTACTTTCCCCTCACAAATGATTACCATTAAGCGGCATGAAGCCCTTCCTGAGGAACCCATTTGCAGCGCAACCTTAGATACTGACAGCAGTCAGTGTCTAACGGTTTTCGCAATAAATACTCAGCCATCTGAGTCACCGGTTGAAAGCCCGGACCACCAGAAACCCTCCTCATCTGAACCTTATGCCGGCTTTGAGGCCGAAGTCAGCCAGCAGCTTGACAAAGTGGATGCGCTGGAATCAGAGGAGCAGAGAGCAGAGCTTAGAAGCCTGTTCTATGAGTTTCAGTCCGTCTTATCCAGGGACTCCCTGGACTCACAGACCTGCACACGGTTCGCATTCCAACGAACCCGAATGCCCCTCCTACTTTTGTACGCCAGTACAAGATTCCCCTCGCTGCTAATGAGTTGATCCAGGACATCCTCGATCAGCTGGAGGAGAAAAACATCATCAGAGAGTGTAACTCCAATTACAACTCTCCCATCTGGCCGGTTCTGAAACCGACTGGGAAATGGCATCTCACCATAGACTATCGTGCACTGAACAAACAAGTACCTCTCTCCAGGTGGCCTATGATCCATTTAGATCAAGTGCTAGCCAGAGTCAGAGATGCTCGTTTCTTCTCTACGGTTGACGTAGCCAACGGTTTTTCGACCATGAAGGTTGAGCCGGCGGACCAGTATAAACTGGCTTTCTCCTTTGGAAATCGCCAGTATACTTGGAACCGCTGCCCCTTTGGCTACTCTAACTCACCTGCCGAGTTCAACATCTTCCTCCACAAAGCCATGTCAGATGCTGCTTCCAGAGGGAACCTCATATATGTCCACGACATCTTGATGAGGAGTCGAACCTTCAAGGAGCGCCTGGCCGAGCGCCGTCATGTGCTGCAACAGCTCGTTGACGCCGGAGCTAAATTGATGATTCTCAAAGGACAGTGGTGTAGAACCAAAGTGGAGTATGTTGAACTGCTGGTGGGCCCTAATGGAGTCGAGCCCCAAGCGGGACGCATTAGGGCCATTCAGGACATTAAGGCCCCAGTTAATCTGACTAAACTCAGGAGCTTCCTCGGAGTCCGCAACTACTCCATGCAATTCATTGAGGAGTACGCTGAAATAGCGAGGCCCCTCACTGAACTGCTTCGGAACGACACACCGTTCGTGTGGGACAGACCCCAAGAACTCTCCTTCCAGTTCCTAAAACAGAAATTGGCGTCCGCACCCTGTCTGGCTTACCCAGACAAGGATAAAGAGTTCTACATTGATGCTACTTTCTCCTCTCACTGCCTGAGCGCTGCTTTGAAGCAGAGACACGATCAGGACATGAGAGTAGTGGCATACGCCAGCAAGCCTCTGAGCAAGGTGGAACTTCAGTTCTCAGACTGCGAGAGGGCCCTCCTCTCTACAGTCTGGGCAGTCGAACACTTTCGTAGTTACATCGGTGGACAGAAAGTGATCATTGAAACGTGTCATCAGCCCGTCACCTTCCTAAACAGCCAGCGACTATGTGAAGGAAGAGTGTCAAACAGCCGCATTGTGACGTGGATGATGGTGCTCCAAGGATACAACATTGAGGTCAAGTATGGTCAGAACACCAAGCTAGCGCTAGGACAAGGGCTAGCAGGCTGCCAGCACTGTGACTCTGACTCCGTCATGGGCCCCCTGGACACCACTGCGGCAGTCTACCCAACTGCATCCAATCATCGCTACTTTGATGAGAATGTTTGCCAAGGGCTTCCGAAAGTTTAAACTGACGGATGTGCCTACCTTCACGAAGGCCAGCTCCGTGCTGGGGTTGGAGTCGTTTGGGTGGACTGTGACACTTATGGGCCTTTTCCACCGACCAAACTGGCATGGAATGGGAAGGATCGGGTCGCTAAATATTTTGTTTCGATTGTTGAACTAGTCCAGAAAACCTACCCGAACTGGTCCAGTAGCGGGCCAGAGCGGGACCCCTTCTATTGTGGGTCCAGAGATTTTTGGTCTGGGCGGAGCCACAGCGTAAAAGGTCCAGAGTCCTCTGATTGGGGGAGAAATTACGTATATCCCAGGGGATGGAAAGAAGTGAGTCGAGTTCCAGTGTTTGTTTGGCTGTACTCCTTGTGCGCGAAAATGCCTGCAACAAGTAATAGCTTTTGGTACAATGCGGAGCTTCAAACGTTCCTCACCATCATCGGAGATAGCAACATTCAGGCCAAGCTGGGTGGGATGGTAAGAAATGAGAAAGTCTTCAAAGAAGTTTCTCAGCGCATGGCAGCTGAAGGATTCCAGCGCACCTCTGAGCAGTGTCGTACGAAGCTGAAAAAAATAAAAGCCCAATACAGAAAAGTTAAGGACAGCACCGGCCGTAGTGGGAATGGGCAAAATACATGGAAGTGGTACGATGTGGTGGACGCTATTTATAGACACAAACCGTCAAACCAAGGCAGCGAAGGAGGCCTGGACTCGACGACCAGTATCCTGGAGTCACTCATAAACCCTGTTGGTAGGCATTTCTTTTGTTGTCTTTTTAGCTCTGCAGGCCATTCATTGCAGCACCAAAAACACTGAATAATAGCAGCACCTATTTAAGAAATGCTCAGCAAGTAAAGGATTTACCCCCTCGTGTTAACTAGCCTTAGCATCCCCTCGTGTTTATTAGGGCTGCAACTAACGATTATTTTCATAATCGATTAATCTGTCGATTATTTTTTCGATTAATCGATTAATCGGTTTGTTATTGTTTAGCTATTTAACCTATACAAGTGATGGATGCATTTCAGTTAAGAACAAAAAAACAAGAGAATTGTGCAGTTGACTGCAATCTATTTTATTGCACATGAACACAGTCAGCAGTATAAAATGAGCTAAACAGTGCAAAATATCAGTCCAGAATAATTTTTAGCATTAGCTGGAAGCCTGCTCCTTCCACCATGGATAGTGGCCTCATGTCTTTTACCAGCATGTTTAGAATAGAGTTTGTAAGTGGTATGAATTGCTGGGGGGTGAGTGTCTTCTTCCCCATGTAGTTGTCCATCGTTGCTTGTTTTTTTCTGCATAAGAAACACAAATAGACTGAAATAAGTACACATATAAAATAAAGCAGCACACACACTACAACACTAAATCAATATTATATTATTTGAATTAATTAACAATATACAGTGATCATTTATTTTGAGGGTTACGTTCTACAAAATAGCCCGCAACAGGAGATATTCAGAAAAAAAGTAAAACATTTTTACTATTAAAAAGCTCTAAGTAAGAAGCTCATGAGGTTTTTACTTTGAGTCGGGAGTGTTTAAATTAGCCAGAGAAATGTGAAAAATGTTTATTTTGTGTAATACTGTTTAAGAAACATGATAAAAATGTGTTGTGAGGCGTTTTACAGCGTTAGATAGTAAAACAGCCTTTTAATAGTAAAAAAATGACTTTTTCTGAATTTCTCCTGTATTTAAAAATTGAAAGTGTACAACTATGCCGCGTTATATTCACCTGGACACAGCTTGTCTGTATATTTTTCTCCGCGGAGTTGTCCTTTTTTGAATGAGGAACATAGTTATGGGTTTGTGCCGTTTTTCTCTTAACGAGAACATTCTTATAAACAGACGTGCTAAATTTGGCAAGCGCATGATACACAACACGGAGGAGATTCACGATTGCATCTAGTCAATCAGAAGTAGAACACCGCAGACTGACGCGGCAAAAAAACATGTTTAACATTCACTATAACGAACTCAGCTAAAACACTAAGTCCAGCTTGTTTATTTTCTGTTACTTACCGGGCTGGCTCTTCCAAATGACGGCTCACTTGACCGCGGTGCTCTTCCTCTGCTGCATCAGCCCCCACATGCTTTCGTCTCAAATGTGCTCCCATACTCGTGAGGTTTTTGTCCGGGGTTTCTCTTCAGTTTTGTCGCTTCTATTTTCTTCCGTATTTCCTCTTGTTCCGCCATTTTCTCACAGCAAGATGAGCGTCAGTAACGTGATACGTCATGAAAACCGAGGGCACCCATTAGCTCATTTCTTCTTCTACGGCTCCACTGGTAGATCAGTGGCTCATTACTGCCACACACTGGCGGCAAATTTAACAGCTTGTAACCGATGTCAGATTGTGGTAAAAAATAGACTTTATGCGGTAAAATATGATTATTAAACAACTAATCGATGACTAAAAAAGTTGTTAACTATTTTAATAATCGATTATAATCGATTAAATCGATTAGTTGTTTCAGCTCTAGTGTTTATGTTAATCTTCATTTAGCATTCCCTCGTGTTTTTTAACACGCTGTTCGCGATATAAGTCTTTCATGTTTAGCATGTCCTTGTTGAGTACATGAGGCTGGAGCGGAGTTTGCCTTTCTTGTTAGCGTCTCATTGTTTAAAACATGGGAAATTCGGTTAGCCTTTCACGTTAGCATCCCAGTGTTTTTAGCATCTCATTGTTTTATACAGCTGAGCACCCACAGTGAGGAGCAGCGAGCTGATCTAATATTATAAAGATCCCAAAAGTCGTGCCAGCAGTGTTTTAGCCTAGAGTGGACTTTTAACAAGTATATATTTTTCGGATGAATAAGAATATAACATTAAATTGCAATTAATCTGTACGTCACTGGCGAATTACTGCCTCTAGCGGACACGTTCCAAATGACAAAATGGCCTTAACTCATAGTAGTTTTATTAAGTTTACTATATGCCTATATGCTCTTTTGCTGTAAAAATATTGTGCTTTTCTTACTGATTTATTTTGTGATCTTTTCTTACTAATTTTTTGATCTGTGTTTTTCAGACACATCTGAAGCGGAAAACACTCCCTCTTCAGAGGAACATCTACTTCCTCAAGTAGCACTCCAGGACCTTCTGTGCCTCCATCACCTCTGTCCACTACCACTCGAGAGGAACATGTACCTGTCACGGTCTGAGGTATATTCCTGGTGTCACTCCCTGTCTTTTGAGTTTTCCCTCTGCAGGTGGGTGTGTCTGGAGGTTGACCAAGCTGCAGCAGATCTGCTCATCAGCCGGCCAGGGGTATTTAAGCAGCTGAGAGACTTCTACACTTCGCTGGATGATTACTCTACCTGGGTACCTTCTAAGCCACCTCTTCACAGTATTTTCGAGCTCTTAGGACCTTTGAGATTTAGATGTGTTTTTGGATTTGGATTTTGCATTTTACCCTTCCTGCTCTCGTTCACTAGATCAAACCTCTACCGTCATCCCCGACTGGCTATTCCCTGGAACTCCAACCTGCTTGTCTCTCAGCATCTCCCTGGCCAGAACCACCTCCAGCTGCCCACCTAAGCTCCCTAGATCTCAGCAAACTCAGCTCCCTCCACGTCTCCCCTTCTGGATCTCAGTCTCAGGAATCCCCTCTCAGCCCAGACCGGACCACTCCTCCCCCGAGCTACTTTCCCCCCTCTCCAGACCGTAAATCCTCCGCACAATTCTGATTCCTTGTTTTCCCCCTCGAATTGGATCTAACTCCCATCTGTCCACAGATTTACCGCACCGGCTCCCTTTATGAAAGAACTGAGCTACGTTCAAGCTGCTTCCTTGGTTCCCCTTTTAATAGATTGTTATTTAAACACTATCCTCGTCTCACGCTGATTCTGTATGTCGTGGGTTAGACATCTACACCACAACATGACAGAATCATCCAGCCATTCCTCTAACCTCAGTACAGAATCAGTTCCCTCCGTCGTTTCCGCCACCCTGGCTCAGCACAGTAATTCGCTCCATTCTTTGTCCGATCAACTCTCCCACACTAACCAGACTTTGTTTGAATTAGGAACTATGGTAAAGGAGTTAAGTCACCCACTCACCTCCCCGGAGCAAGCCTCATCCCCCGCTCCAAGTTTGCTCGGACCCGTTCTTCCTGCACCATCCGATCTACCCTGTTTCCGGGTCGCCACCTCTCCTCCACCGGAGATATTTGATGGCAATCGGGAGGTTTGTCGAGGTTTTCTCCTCCAGTGCCAGCTGGCTTTCCAAAGATCACCGGAGTCCTTTTACACCGATGATATTAAAATCTCCCACATCATCGGCCTTCTACGCGGCAAGGCACTCCGGTGGGCGGAGGTAAAAAGCCGGAACCCGAGCTTCCTCAAGAGCTCGTTAGATGAGTTTCTGGCAGATTTTAAAATGCCTTTTGACAAGCCTGAGTCAGCAGCCGATGTGGTCAGACAGATTTGGAGTTTACGTCAGGGGAAGCTCTCAATCGCTGAATTTTCCATAGAGTTTCGAACCCTGGCCGCCACCTCCACCCTCGATGAAGCCTCACTTAAGGGGGCGTTCACCCAGGCTCTTAATGAGCAGCTTCAGGATCAACTCGATTTCTGCCAAGAACCACCGGATCTTGAGAGTTTGATTACACTATGCAGCAGGATGGAGAGAAGACATAAGGCACGCCCAAGAGGTAACCACTTCCCTTTACCTTCTCGTTTTAACTACCCGCGTCATGTGAATTCTGCAGCTCCAGCTCTGCCCCCCAGTGAGCCCATACAGATCGGCCGAGCAAGATTAACCCAAGAGGAGAGAAACATGCGCATGAGTACAGGTGCATGCTTGTATTGCGGCATGTCTGGGCATTTTGTGGCCAACTGCCCCAAGCAGTTAAAACTCCAGGACCCATCAGCAGCCCCGAGAGTACTGGTGGGTGGTTCTCGGTCAGATTTAAACTCTCGGTGTGTGTTGGACTGTTCTTTGTCACATAATCAAATAACTCTTCCCTCTCTGGCATTAATTGACTCTGGCTGTGAACTAAATCTCCTTGACCAACAGCTAGTGGAGCAACTCCGGGTCTTTACCCTTCCTCTACAAACACCCTGCCGGGTATCCTCCTTGGATGGGGGCTCCCTCATTTCTATCACGCACAAGACGGCACCCATTTGCCTTATGACGTCAGGTAACCACAGCGAGGAACTCACCTTTTTTGTGTTTCCATCCCCCCAGTCTCCTGTGGTCCCGGGTCATCCCTGGCTAAGGAACCATAACCCCCGCTTTAACTACAAATCACTCAGGAACACGTTGAACAAGGAGATCAGACCTGCTAAAATTAAGTATGCAGCAAAGCTGAAAAACCAGTTTACAGCCAACAACCCCACATTATTGTGGAGAAACATTCAGCACATTACCAACTACAGGAGACCATCCTCCATTTCTGATGCTAATCATGGCCTTGCTGAGGAGCTAAATGGCTTTTATTGTCGCTTTGAGGAAAGGAATGTCACACCCCTCCTCCACTCCAGCATAGCGGCAGCCGCCACCCCTCACCTGGACACTCTTACTCCTCTTTCCTCTAAATCACAAGCTGCGTTCCTTGTGAAGGAAGAGGATGTCTGCAACATCTTTAGGAGACAGAACGTACGGAAGGCACCAGGCCCAGATGGAGTAACTCCTTCCTGCCTCAGGACCTGTGCTGTCCAACTAGCACCTGTCTTCACAACGATATTCAACAGATCGCTGGAGCTGTGTGAGGTTCCATCATGCTTCAAAAGCTCCACTATCATCCCAGTACCGAAGAAATCCTCCCCTACCGAATTGAATGACTACAGACCCGTGGCTTTGACATCAGTAGTCATGAAGTCCTTTGAGCGCTTGGTGCTGTCCCATCTTAAAAGCACCACAGGCCACCAGCTGGATCCCCTGCAGTTTGCCTATAGGGCAAACAGGTCAGTGGATGATGCAATTAACATGGGGCTGCACTTCATCCTGGAACATCTTGATCAACCAAGGACCTACGCAAGGATATTGTTTGTGGATTTTAGCTCTGCTTTTAACACCGTTATACCAGAAATCCTCACCTCAAAGCTTTCTCAGCTCACTGTTTCCCTGCTATGTGTCAGTGGATTTCCAGCTTCCTGACAAATAGGAGCCAGCATGTGTGGTTGAACGACGTTACATCTGGCACAAGGCTGATCAGCACCGGTACACCACAGGGGTGCGTCCTTGCTCCACTGCTCTTTTCATTGTACACCAATGACTGCACCTCTAATGACTCAGCTATAAAAATCCTGAAATTTGCAGATGTCACCACTGTCATTGGGCTCATCCAGGATGGTGATGAGTCTGCTTATCAGCAAGAAGTTGAGAGGCTGGTGGTCTGGTGTAGTCAGCACATCAACAATGTGCAATGTCACTCAATAATGCTACTCAAATAATGTGTAAAATTTGTCAACAGGAGATAAATACTGCTGTTTTTTTCTCTTTTTTATGTCATTCAAAAATAGAAACAAATAAAACATATAAACAATGAGAAATACGTAACAAAAAATCAAATTTGAACAAAAAGGAGCAGAATGAAGAAAAACATCTTATAATTTCTGCCCCCTTTTCCAAAAGAAATAATCAATTTATATACAATTTCCATTTGTCAGACACACATACAGATTCATTTAAAACTTTTTCCTGCTCTAAATTCCAGTGCGATCATAATCATTGATTTAATTTACATTTTCATAATTATTTAGTACACTCAATTTGGTACATTTTTTGAATATATTAAATGACAGAGTTTTTCTTTTATTTTCCTTTTAGGGTTATTCCATAACTAAACCCCATTTACAGATATATTCCATTCCTTAATTTTAGTTCTAAATCCAGGTTTTGTAAACCCATCAGTTTCTGTCAGCATGTAATTACTAGTTCTCTTTTCAAATATCCCCTGAATGTTTGTTGGCAGAGTACCTAAATTGGCTTTTTACATGGTTTGTATGATTTCCCAGTCTTTTAAATCATGAAATTTCAGTAATTTAAATTTAATAAACAATGGGTTTGATAGATCTCTACAGCCACTATAATTGAAGATTCTCAGAGCTCTTTTCTGTAAAATAAATAAGTTTTAATCCATTGATGAGCCACACCTCTTATTCCATACTGATGTAATGATTCAATAGTTACGTCTTACGTATGAACCATAAAATGTGAGATTCCATATAATTATGAAATATCAATCTGATGGATCTTGGAATATTACTTTAACCAGAAGATCGGAACTTTTTATTGCAGGGATTAGATAACACTTCGTATTAACCAAGAGTCAGAGAGATAGAGACCAAGTTTAAAAGTTTAAGAAGATTTATTTCTAAACAAATTAATCAAGGCTAACTAACTCTAAACACTCTGTGTGACGAATGGATCTAGTTGTGAATGAGGCAAGATGGCAGTGTGAAGGAATGTTGTTATCAGAACTCTCGTTTTCGGAGAAACGTTAGTTCTGTGTGGTAGCGAATGGTTTGCTACATTCGGAGTTTCAAAAACACATTCGGACGCTATCTTGTCGTCTACCTACCCTTGCAGAGACCTCCGTGGTAGATCCAGAATGCCAGGTCCTCGGACCCCCCTTTTTGGTACCGAAACTGATGAAACAGCGTTCGGTATGACAGACTAGTCTTTGGAATGCCTCGAGGTAAGCAACAGGTGGTTTACAGCGTCAGCAGGGACCCAGCCGGGTCGGTGAGTTCAGCTCTTAGTCTAAAGGATGTTGCGTTCAGATGCAGCTCACAAAAGGTTTGTTATCCAGCTTGTCAAGTTCTTGTTGATGAAAGTGACGAGTGGCCAGCTCAAAACACTAGAACGTTGAACTGAGTTAAGGGTGAGGTGGGAGTTTGTTTATAATCCAGATGTTTTGATTTATGGTCGAACCAGGATTTGACGACAAAAGAGGATGGTGTAAACACACACAAAGCCACGCCACGCGTCAGAACGAAAGCTCTTATTGGATGAGACAAAAGGAATGTGTCGTGACTTAACATTACGTGGATCAGTACGTCTAGTGTAAATATTTAAAGTTATATTACTTCTATCATAGGATTATAATATCAAGTAATTATTATGTTCATTTCACAGATTGATTTAACATAGCTTCACATCATTATTTGGACTAACATACATTATTTAATTATTTCTTTAGTAGTTCTTCTGATTCTTTAAGAGTTCTTCTTCTTGTCTTCTCTTGAGCTGTAGGGGGAGGCAAATAGCTAGTTAAACAGTCTAGATGCCGAGGCATCACAGGCCTTGAGCAATATCAAGGAGATGACCTTTAGGTGGAAAAACAGTCTCTTCATGACGTTACATACCCCCTTTTCATTAGCGTGGTTGTCCGTGCAGAGACCACCTGACGTTGAACACAAGAGCCCTGAAGGACTCCGTCGACAGATCAAGGCCTAATTTCCCAGGCAGTTTGTGATTTCCTTTGAAACACATAATTCAGCAGTCAGCAGATCATTAATATATCCATGTGGAGGGGATAATTTGAAGCAGAAGTAGTAGCACTTTGTATATCCACAGGTAGAGAATAATTGCAAAGCAGTATCTTTGATCTTTGTAATTGCACTTAACGTAATCCCAAGTAGGAGGAAGACGAGCAGCAAACTGGTCAGGTCCCAGCGAGCGAAGTATCCCAGCAGTCATTGCTGGAACCAACAGACGTCCATTTCCCACGAGTCGGAATGCCAATCAGGATGAGTAGAATCCGATGACGAATCATAGGCCAACCCCAGGAATCGAGAATCATCGACGAAACTCAGCGGATAAGAGAAAGCACAACACAGGGCACTTCATTGTAGACACAACAAGATGGCATCTGATGTAAATCAATAAAGAAAAAGAAACCTGTCAGTATGAGTACCTGCATGTACTATGTGTGGCAATTATGTGAATAGAGCCCAAGAGAAGAAATGGATGCAATACACGACGTGTACTGGAAAGAAAGTGGTGTAAAAGAATAAAATAATAAAACCCTATACTGCATGTAAGGGAAAAAATAGAATCACTTTAATAAGCAAAGATTTGATCAAAATGAGGGCAAAAATGGTTGTAGCCCACAATGGTAAATTAACAAAGTTAATCATAAAGTTATCAAAACTTAATCAACTGTAAATAACAATAGAAAAGTATATATGTGAGTGTCAAAGAGCAGTAAAAATGTAAATCAGTGAAGTTAGTAATCAACCTACATGTGAATGTACACATAAGAAATTAAGATTAGTGAAAATAAAAACAAATTTGGATAACAGCAATATGTGGAATAATGGGCTCGACACACGGGAGGCCACATCGCCTCTCCTCCATTCATTTTCAATCAGACATGCGCAACAAAGCGATAATCGCGGGTCTCTCTCCTACCAAGCGAAACGCGAAAAACGTGCGTGTGAAAGTTTGCACTCGTGCACGTGTCGTGCACGGACGACCCAGCGACGCGATCCCAGAAAGTTGAAACATTTTCAACTTTTCATCGCTGTCGCTCGGACGAGGACCAATCAGCAGAGGTTTCATTCACTGACCAATGAGCGGACAGGATGCTCCGCACATCTCCGAGCAAACATGGAGGAGAAGTTGATTATTATTATGTTTTATAATAAAATCAGAAGTAAGATTTCACATAACTCTAGCAGCACCTTGTGAAACATCATATCTACCACTTTATTAACTCTGAACCGCTTAAATAACCTTAATTCCCTCCAACCTGACACAGCCAATCAAAACAACGGAAGTTTCGATTTCACCATGGAACAGAACGCGTAGACTGCTTTGCCGCTGGCCGCTGCCACGGATCGCCTCCCGTGTGACAGGTAATAAAAGCGACAGCGACAAATTTCGCTGATCGCGGTCGTTTGTCGCCTCCCGTGTGTCGAGCCCCTAAACCCTTTTACTGTTAACTCACTGATTACCTGACTTCAGGAACCCACAGCATGACCATCTCAAATCACCCAAGTCTGCACGTCATGTATAAGCAGGAAAGACAACCATGCACACACACAAACATAGACAAACTTGTGTAACTCGAAATAAAGAACTATGGAACCGACGAGGTGCGAAATCACCCCCCTTTCGAAGTCGGAAAGTTGTTGGTTGTATTGTCCAAATTAGTGGAACCCTTGTGTGGTCTGATTTGGTCCCTGTGGACCCACTTATAGATGGGTTCCTTGTTTGTTTGGGTAGTCTTGATCTGATACACGACTGAAGAGAGCTTAGCAGTTATCAGGTATGGGCCTGACCACTTGGGCGAAAGTTTCTTAGCCAGCTTCCCAGAGGTGTTCTTGGTGTTGCCAGTTTTAGGAGCGAAGATGTAGAACCAGGCCTCATCACCTATGCTGAGTTCAGAATGTGAGGCCTTCATATCATAATAAGCCTTCCGGCCCTCAGCTGATTTTTTTCTGATTTGTCTGTGCAAATGGAAACGCTGCAGGCAGATGGTTCTTCAGGTCCTGCAAATATTGTTCGCTCGTGTAAGCCGGGTCGGGCTCGGACTGAACTGGCTGGTACAGCAGATGAAGTGGCAGGGTCATCTGTCTACCCGTCATCATTTCTAAAGGGGAGATGCCTGTAGACTCATGAAGGGTGGCCCGTATGGCCATGAAGACCAATGGAAACTTTACATCCCAGTCTCTGTGATTAGAGGACACGTACTTCCTCAACATGCTGATAACCGTTCTGTTCATCCTTTCGACCTGGCCAGAAGACTGGGGGTGATGGCTAATGTGGAAATTGGCATTTACACCCAACAGTCGCCAAAGATGTTCCATCACTTCAGAGGTGAAGTGCGTACCCTTTGATCTTCTTAGTCCCTACACCCCCAGCAGGTCCCTGAGGTCCAGTGATCAAAGCCTACTGGTTGTGCAGCACCAGGCTAAAGGTCAAAGGTGACAGATCATCTGCTGCTGTGGCCCCCAGACTCTGGACCTCTCTCCCCCTGAGCCTGAGATCAGTGGACTCAGTGGTCTCCTTTAAAAAGCAGCTGAAGACTCACTTGTTCAAGCTGGCTTTTGTATGACCTTCTTCACCTCTCTCTCTTTATTCTGCTCTCCCCACCTATTCCACCTTCCTCAGGATCCACTGGTTTCCCTCTTTCCTGTTCACTCTCTCTCTTTCTTAACATGTTTAATCACAATTGTCTTTTTTTGCTCATTTTAAATATATTTTTAAACATTTTCTAAACGCTTTTTTATATTTTTACTATTTTTTTGTGAAGCGCCTCGTGATTTTTATCTTGAGAGGCGCTATAGAAATGATACCTTCTTCTTCTTCCTCTTATTCCTCTTCTTCTTCTTCTTCTTCTTCTTCTTCCCTACTAACACAGGTCCGTTGCAACAACGTAGTCGCAACGTATTTTCTGACACCTGTGATGTTGCAGGAACGTCGCATGTTACGTAGTAGCGACTTCCAAAGTGAAATTCCGCTACGACGTTGTCAGAACGTCACAAAGGACGTTGCTGGAACGTTGTTGCGACATATCCACAACTTTACTGCAATGTTGTGACAACATCGCTATTATAACGTTGTGACAACATACTAACTAAATGTTTGTGGCACGTTGCAGAGACATTTTCATGTTAACTTTTTTTTTCACCTTTATTCATTATTTACCACAGGAAATTATATTGCAAAACTAATGGCAGATTAACAGCAAAAACCACCAGAATGGAAGAACAAATGTATAAAAACCTTAAAAACAAGTAATATAGGACAGCGGTGTCTTGATTTCATTTAAAAGCTCTACTGCATATGTTTTCGTTTCGGAACCGCTGGAGGAGATAATGCAAAGAAGGATTCTCCAGAGAATCAAGAAAATTATGGACAACCCTGAGCATTCTCTTCACAAGACTTGAGGACCCTTCCTGCCAACAGCCATTGTAACATACAACAACTCTTTGATGACTTGATTATTATTATTATTATTCTGAGCTACTACAGCAATCAATTTCCCTCTGGGACTAATAAAGTATTTTTGAATTGAATTGAATAGTAGGCAGCAGGATCAGATGTAATTTCACAGGATGGACAATAAACTGACTTTTCAGCTTTTTATTACATAAAGATTTGACATTTGCATACACAATTTAAACAAAACATTTTATAGCGCCTCTCAAAATAAAAATCACAAGGCGCTTAAAAAAATGATCAAAAATATATAGATATATAAATAGAAAAATCAAAAATTGCGAACAAAACTGAAAAATAAAACAAAAAGGGTGCAGGTTCACTTAGTCCTCCTCAGAAGAATGGGCCTCCATTTGTGTGGCACGATGCTGTGCTTCAGCCTGAAGGGAAAAAAGGAGGTACAAATTAGTGAGCAATTAGCACATAAATGTCTCCAACAAGCTTTCAGTCATAAATCAGTTACCTCTCTTCTGACTTTCTGGGGAGCATGCGTAAGGACTTCCATTATTTGCACCTCTATGTCCCTATCTGTGGAGTCTGGAAGCGAGGTCTTCACAGCACGTGGGAACAGACAGGTGATATACAGGAAACCTTAAGATTACTGAAACTGTTATACAGTTGTGACAGACAGCTGTAAAAAGATTTAATGAAATTCTATAAAACAAGTCCAGTAAAAAGCATCAACTCACGTTTGATCAGCCTAAATATTTTAAGGTTACACAGCTTGGCTTTCTGCTTCTTCCCATCCAGGCTGTATCCACACCAAACAGCATGGTCCTTCTTGTATTTTCTCCCAGCTTCCGTCCTCCAATGAGGCTTAGAAAACGGACCTTATAAATTGTACAAAGTTGATCAAATAAAATATCAGATTTCATTAAAACCATTTTCTGAATGTCTACAATTGTTTACTTACAGCTTGCTGGAAATATGCCTTGTCCTGCAAGTTATTGTCAAGCAAGGTAAAGTCCTCCGCATCTTTACAAGGCTCCAGGCGCAGATCATCTTGAGTTTGGCTCTCAGAATGCCGAGAAGCCACATTATGGAGCAGCTTCTCCATGGCGTGCATTTTCCCCTCCATCATGTTCACTTTGATCAGCAGTGACTTGCAGATATCTTGGACAAAAGAAGAATCATACATTACAACACAAATAACAGATTTAACTTATCAGTGGACCTTTTAAGAAGGGGAAACTCAATCTCACCTGTGATTGCAGCAATATTCCTTAAAGCATCTGCGATGTCTGCTGCTTGATCTGAAATGATAAAATGATAAGTTCTCCAAAAAAAAAATCTACCAAAACATTTTAATACACCACTCTAGGTTTTGGTAGAGGTATTTTAAGTTACTTGCCTTCAGTGGCTTTTTGCCTTGGGGTGACTCTTTGCCTTGGTGTACTTGTGGCCATTAAATCTATGAGTTGACAAAACACATTTTAATAGTAGTAGTGCAAAGTTTTAAAAGGCAAATATACAAATCAGTTGACATTTTAGTTACAGCAGAAGATAAAATGTGTACCTTCACCGTTGAGGGACTCAGCTGGCAGTGTTGTCCTCTTCGAAACAGGAACTGAAGGGGGCAAAACATATCAAAACTATAAATTAAACAAATAATTTGCAGTCTAAAGTAGCTGGTGGGCAGTCTAGAGGACAAATTGAAGTATGGCCTGAATAAATTAGATAAACATAAAGGAAAATATACACACCATCTCTGCTGGATGGTTCTATCGGCAGCAGCATTCTCTCTGCCATGGGAACTGCAAAAAATGAAGAAAAATAAATAAATAAATAAATAAATAAATAAAAAAACATTATTGGGCTAGAAAATTATTATGGAGCTCTGCACCCCACAAAATAAAATTAGATTTAGTTAAAAACACAAGTTCTAGCAGTAGAACATCGGCTCAAAACTAACCTGTCGTTCTCTCAGTAGAGCATGGACCTGAAAGCAAACAGATATGTTTTTTTTTTTTGCAATTTTATATTATTAAAAAGAATATACAACATGTTTATGACAGAAACATTACCTGCTTCATCATCGGAGCTGGACAGGTACCGCTTATTGTTCTTAACCTTTCGTTTGGTCACCTCTCTCTCACTCTCGGCTTGGGAATCTTCCAGCTACTGCCTGGCAAGACGCTTGGCTTCTTCATATTCCTCTTAATAAGCATAACAGTCAGTTCATATGAAAAGTTTCAAAGGAAACCATTTAAATTTCATGGCCAAGTAGTAGTTGCAGTACCTGTTTGGCGCTGAAATAGCCTTACTCTATGTTGAGTCCAATCAGGAGATGGATGTTCCACATTTAGGTTCCTGAATGTGGTTTTGTTTGCTGTCCAGTAACAATAATGCACCTAAGATTTTGGAAAAGAGATTAGTTTTCAACCAAGTTTACACAGACACATAGCCACAGGAATTTCTGCATAAACTGCATGTTCAAAAAACAACAAACTCACCCATTGTTTATGAAAATTTAGCTTTTGACTACACATCTCAAACTAAAGCAATATTTTGTGTTACAATGTTTAATACTAGCTAACTAAACAATTTGATTCTCGTTCTTCTTTTGCTAGTTTGGAAGACTGGGTTGCCCAAGTCCAGTCCTTGGGATATTTTAGATACATCCTTGCTCAAATGGCTAAAAGTCCATCACGCCCCCTGCCCCAAACACAAATTTCTAACGCTCCATTCATGTTTAGCTAAACATGGCCATCTCTCTACACAAGATCTCAATAAAGTCGACAGACACAGTGAAAAGGCTTGCTTAAACACCAATAAACATTACCTAATTATTAAAAACCACTGAGCCGCAAAACGTTTAGGGCAGAACATTAGCCCAGAGGTTTACTGATCGAGCAGACATGTGAGAACACGTGTAATGACCGCTTAGCAATGGGGCTACCTAGTGGCTAACGGTAGCTGGACTGCTAACTCTACAAATACACTGGTTGTAGTTATATCAATAGAATAGTTACAGAGTCATCTTGCTTGAAATTAGATTGATATTTTTCTAAATCAAGCGAAAAGTCCAGTTAGTTTGTTTGATTTTACTTGAACAGACCACATAAACTACAGTAGGTAAGCTACCATGCGGTAGCTATTGTTTGAGGGCAGATATATGCTATTGCCTTTTGTAAACCAAAATTAGAACTAACAAGC